>NC_060270.1:111477554-111607554 GCF_021613505.1 Equus quagga
GGCCAGCCCAAGAGAAGTTTTTTTTTTTAAACATCTTTAAAGATATGTTGTGGGACATTCAGTGCAATTCTTTAACTTACTGTACCTTAATTACATTGTTAGAATGATCAGTTACCTTTTCTTACTACTTTTGATTTTGAAAAAATTTTCAAATTTGCAGAAGTTGCAGTAGTACTCTGTATATCCTTTTTGATTCACCAATTAACATTTGTCTGTATTTGCTTTAATCATTGTCTCTTCTTATATAAATATATTGATATGTTGTTGTTGAACCATTTGAGAGTAGGTTGCAAATACATCTTGATTCCTTACTCCTAAAAACTTTAGTATGTATTTCCTCAAAACAAGGACAATAACCATAATAATATGATCAAAATTCAGGAAATTTAACATTGATAAAATACTGTTTTCTAATATACAGTCCACATTTCAAATTTTGCCACTAGATTCCCAATAATTCTTTTATAACAATTTTTCCCCATCCTGGATCCAATTTAGAATCACATACTGCATTTAGTTGTCACCTCTCTTTAGTCACCTTTAATCTGAAACAGTTCCTCAGCCTTTCTTTGTTTTTCATGACATTGACATTTTTGTAGAGTATAGGCTGGCTAGTTTTGAAAACCTTTGTTTTGGATTAGGTTGATTGTTTCTTCATGATTAAATTTAGATAATGCATGTTTTTATTGTACAGTGATGGAAGTTGTGTCCTTCTCAGTGTGTCATATCAGAAAGTCCACGATGTCAGTTTATCCCATTGTTGGTTAAGTTAACTTGGGTCACTGGGTTTAGAGGTGGCTGCCAGGTTTCTTTACTATAAAGTTAGCACTTTTCCCTTTGTTATTTATATATAATCTGTGAGGAGATACTCTGAGACTGAAAATAGCCTTTTTCCCATCAAACTTTCACCTAGTTGTTAATGATTTTTGCCTGAATTTGTATTTTACTATGATTGTAAAATGGTGATTTTTCTATCTCTGTCATACCTTATACATTTATTAGTTGGCATTCTACTCTAAGGAAGAGCTTCTCCCCCTTATGTATTTCTTTGTTTATATCAGAATAGACTCAAAGATTCTTTTTTAACTCAGTGGGTTATAATCTGGTTCTGTTATTCATTTTGTGCTCAAATTATCCCAGATTCAGCAGGGGCCTACCCTTTCAAACTGGCTTTTGTGGGAGTCCTTTTGATATATCATCACTTTGGGGACACTTTACTTTCTGATACAATAAGCTGTTCCAGATTCATCTTGTACTTTCTCTACTAGTTCCGGAGTCAGCCATTTCCCCCAGGAACCCTGGTTTGTTGTAAAAGGGAAGAGTGTTTAGACATAGTAGACATTTAAAATATTTCCCTTTGTGGCTGTTTTCCCTATGCATTATTTCAACATTGTTGACATATTTATTTAATGTTTTAAAATTGACAAATGTCTTTTCATGAAACAAATTTCCTGAGAATTTCTCATTATTAATGAATCAGATTAGGTATTTTATGTGCTTTTAAATATTAATACTTATATTTTAATATATATTGATGCATGCAAAATTTGAGCCTTTCATATTTTAAACAGGTTTTGTTTTATAATAAAAATAACAATGCTTTCTCTTTGGAATTCTATCTTTAAGGAGCTATTTATTTTATTCTCTTCCTCTTACTGCTATTTAAAATCTCTTCCTGTGGTGATATCTTAGTGGGTAGGATCTAGTTTTACAGATACTGCTTCTTAATGGCATTTTGCACATTCACTTGTCTGTTTTGCATGTCATTAAAAGTGGTGTGTTTGCATACTGCTTTTCTAAGGTAGACAAATGACAGTCACATAATCGTGATAACCCTGTATCTTATGACCCAAGCATGACATTGGTCTTGATCCTAGTATCATTGCCACTCCTTTCTATTGCACGTAACTTTCACAGGCCTAAAATGGACACTGCTAATATTTTATTTTGGTGCCCTAGACAGAAATCTGGAAATGACACTGCTTCTTTCAAACAGTCTTCTTTCAGAATTCACTTTAAAAAAAAGAGCTCTATTGAGATATAATTTACCATACAATTCATCTATTTAAAAGTGTACAATTTAGTGGTTTTTAGTATATGCACAGTTGCGCAATCATCACCACAATCAATTTTAGAACATTTTGGTCATTCCTGCCAAAATCCCTGTAACCAGTTAGCATTTTTCATGCCCTTTTTCCCCCACCCTTCCTAGCCCTAAGCAGTCACTGATCTACTTTCTGTCTCTCTAGATTTACCTATTCTGGATATTTTAGAATTCACTTTTTAGAAAGGGAATAGCAAGCTGTAGATGGATAGCAGGGAACAGGGTTGGAAAAATAGCAGCAGCTCCTTTTCTGCTTTCTGAGTTCTTGGAGGGGTCTAATAGACAGGTGCGATCACCACTTTCAGCAGCTCTGGATGTTGGCAATAGAAGCAAGTGGTAATTGCAAGGACTAGGTCAAAGCTACATCTTAGCTGCTTGCCTGGCCAGGTACCCATTTAACACTACTTGTCTCTGATTTGAAATGCCTTCTAGTACTAGTAATAGCAGCAACAGCACCAACGGTAGCAGTAGTAGTAATGTCTAACATTTATTGAGTACTTGTACGATGTGCCAATGTTATAAATGGTTTACATGTATTAACTTGTTTGTCTAACCCAAACAACATGTCTGAGGTTGGTGCTATTATTCTGTCTTATTTTATAAATGAGGAAAGCTAAGGCATAGTTTCATTACAAATATTTCTTTCTTTTCTTTTTTTCCCCCCAAATAAGTATAGTGTAAAGTCTTGAAACTACTCATGAAGTTTTAACTTCATGTAGGGTTAATACTTTGTAATGACTTTTGCAAAGATTCATTTTGGAGTGTTAGATTACTGCTAGTTTTTTTTCCCTTTCAGCGAAACTGCTTTTGGTTACAAGGGTCTGAAGATCCTGTTATACTATATTGCTGGTAGCCTGTCAACAATGTTCCGTGTTGAATATGCATCTAAGGTTGATGAGAACTTTGACTGTGTAGAGGTAAGAACAGAAATAAATTTGTTTTTAACTGTTTTCTAACTGAGTATAAAACAGGTTTTAAAATCTGAAGGTTTGAGGGAGGAGAGAATCTATTTTATAGTAGGTTTAAAATCACATATTCAAATTTAGTTATGGAGATGATTGCCTGCCTGTCATTTCAGTTAAGTCTGTGATTATAATCCTTAGCTTGATCTGTTTCCTGAGCGGACCATCTCCTTAAGAACCTTCACTTTTATGATCAGAGTTGTAGTTTATTTACCAACTTTTGTTTTTTATTATGGACATGAAACTTCTTTTCCCAGAAGTTAAATAAGGAGGAGGGAAATAGCTAAATTTTCTACTTTTACCTCATAGAGAATTTGCCTGTTTAAATATCTCTTGCTGCATTTCTGATCTCACAAATTTTGCTTATATATTCCTTTATGAACACAGATAATTAAGCTGATTACATTATAAAACTATTGGAAACAAATGAGCCAAAAGAGGTTGAAGGCGAAGAGAGGCATTGAAGAGTATGCATGTGTGGCAGGCTGAATTATGGCCCCCCAAAAGGCAGTATGACCACAGAGGCGGAGTGATGTGGGCAAAAGCCAAGGAATGCTGCTGGCCCCCAGAAATTGGAAGAGGCAAGAAACAGATTCTCCTCTAGAGCCTCTGGAGGGAGTGTGGCCCTGTTGACACCTTGATTTTCACTCAGTGATAGTGATTTTAGACTTTGCCTTTAGACTGTGAGAGAATAAGTATGTTGTTTTAAGCCTCCAAGTTTGTGGTAATTTGTTAGAGCAGCCATGGGAAACTCATTCAGATTTTCGTATCAGGAAGTGGGGTGCTACTGCAACAAATAACTCAAACTGCAGAAATGTCTTTAGAAATGGGTAATGGTAAAGACTGGAAGAATTTTGAGGCACATGATAGAAAAAGCATAGATTGCCTTGAACAGACTGTTGGTAGAAATATGAACATTAAAGGTACTGCTGTAAGGGCTCAGAACAAAGGAAACATGGAAGAGAAAGTCTGTATCATCTTAGAGAATACATGTATTGTCATAAACAGAATGTTGGTAGAAATAGGAATGTTAAAGGTGCCTCTGATGAGGGCTCAGAAGGAAGATGTTAGTGGAAGTTGGAGGAAAGGAGATCTTTGTTATTTAGTGCCAGAAAGCCTAGCTGAATTGTGTCCTCCACTTAGGTGGAAAGCAGAACTTATAAACAACGAACTTGGATATTTAGCTCAGATTTCCAAGCAAAGTATTAAAGCTGTGGCCTGGTTTCTGGCTGCTTATAGTAAAACGTGAGAGGAAAGAGATAAATTGAGGGGAGAACTGTTAAGCAAAATAGATCCAGGATTTGATAATTTGGGAGATTCTCAGCCTATCCAGATTGCAGAAGATGCTAAAATTAGGAGATTCATTGTCAGGAAAGTATGCTCTGGAAAGAAGCCCAAGAGTGTGGCTAGCTAACCTTTTGCTCTTGCTGAATAGATTAGGCATGTGACTCATGGATCTCTTCAGTAATCTCAGCGAAAGCCAGGAAAAGAGACTGAATAGAGTTCAAGGAAGATCTATGAAGGACCATTTTGTCTAATGATGTGAACCCTCATGGCATACACAGGTGACCCACAGGGTTTTGAGAGTGTTATATCAGCAGAAACACTTCCAGTTTGGACTGACAGAATGAGAGAAGGCTGATGAACTTCCAAAATTCTGTGGGCAGGAAACAGGTGGTTAACACCACTCAGCTGCAAACATGTGCTACCCTTCATGAAAAAGGAAAAATGACTCTTTGGGCCCAGAGAGTAGAGCCACAGGTGACAGTATTTCCAGGCCTTGAAACCTAAGAATTTGACCTGTTAGATTTTGAAATTGCCTGGTACCAGTGACTACTTTCTTCCTACCCTTTTCTCCCTTTTGGAATGGGAAAGTCTATGACTTTTACCCTATGCCTGTCCTACTATTGTATTTTAGAAGGAATAACTTATTTTCTAGTTCATAAGAGGAAAGGAATTTTGTCCCACGATGTGTCATACTTGGAGTCTCACCCATACCTGATTTAGACAACTTAGATAATGAGATTTTGGACTTGATGCTGCAGTGGTTGAAACTTTTGAGGAAGTTTGGATGGGATGAATGTTTTTTTGTGTTTGGAATGCACAGGAATCTTTGAGGGAACTTAAGAAAATTACCTATCTTAGACTTGTTCTGCTTCTGGGCATTCCTGTTTAGAGGCATTGAAACTTTTCATCAAGAATTACTTTACAGAGTTGATCTTTTGAAAATTAAATACCATTTTTGTCACTGAATCACACTTATAAATTGAAAATTGGAAATTGTTTTTTTAGTAAAATCTCTTATCCCTTGGACATCAATCCAACAAGTTTTATCAAATCAAATCTGTCATATTATTGATAATACTGTGCTACACACAACTAGGCAGAGAATTAAAATGTGGAAAATGAAGACCTTATGTATTACTACAGTTTGGATCATAACTTTTTTCTGTAGAAGAATCAGTTCTTAAAGCATTAACAATGAAGCCAGCTTGTTCAAGGCTTTAAACTGACTTTAAACTTCTGACTTATCTTTTGCCAGCCTCATGCCCTATCCTTTTTTGTTAAAACCTCTTTTCATTACTTGGACTGGTTGATTTGGCCCTTATTTTATTTCTTTTTTTTTTTTTATTTTGTTTTATTGTAAAGGACTTTCCCAAAGTTACACAACTAGTAATTAATCAAGAGTGTACTAGAAGATAATCACTTAGCAGTAGTATGCATAATATATAGTAATATCCTATTAAAAGATATTAGGACTGTTTATGACCTGTTTTAAATGGGCCCAGGCTCTTGTGCTTATTAGTTTTTATCTTTTTTTTTTTACAATGTGTATTTCATTTATTTTTTTTCCCCTGCTCTGATACTTTTGTGCTATAAGCTCTCAATTTATTGTTATTGTGAGGGCCTTCCCTCTTGCAAACAGTCATCTTATGGTAAGCTTAATGGCATCATAACATGAATTGTATATAGCATGAAAGAGATCTGAAATAGTCTCTTATACTTGTTATTCAACTTTGGTGTGAGAAATATTTTGAGCACTTACTTTTTTTTGTTACCACTTCCTAGCCCTGTTCCAGATAACTAAGCTTGTCAAATAAATAATCTGTAACTGCACTTAATATTTATTTTATTCAGTGGTTGTGTCTCTTGGAAATTTTTGAAATTTTACATACATAAAAGTGATTCTGAGTAATACTGTAGGTGTGGTGATTTGATGTTTGAAAAGATTTAATCTTAGATAAACTTTTACATAGACTTATTATAATGGAGTTTTTCCATAATCAGATATTTCTTATTAGATTGTTAAATTCTCAAGCCCTGGTGGATATTCTTATAAAACTGCAGACAGTATTTTTCTTTGTGTTGTTCACTGTTGTTTTAGGGTTTTGGTGGTGTTTTTTTTTTTTTTTTAAAGTTCCTTCTGATAGGATTTGATTTCTTCCAAAGGAATTATTGACTTAGTTATTGATAAATCTTTCAAGTACTATGTGCAGTGAAAATAGCTGTGTATTTGCATTGATTTCTAATTGTTCCATTCTTAAAAAACAGGTTTTTCCATTTAGAAGTACTGTGTTAGGCATAAGGAATCAATCTTTTATAATGTCTTTTGCTAGGGTTATTTTTTGCTTCATGGTTGAAGATCATTTATTTAAATTACATGTTCAAGCAAAGACTTTTTTTCCCTTATGAGAAAAGAATGGATAGTGGATTTTGGGGGAATGGGCCTACTTCTTCTATCTGAGTTTGCAGTGAGAATGTTCTTTCCACAGTGCCTTCTGTGTTCTTGATGCCAGGGATATAGTGGCAAACAAAACAAAGCCACTGCTCTCATGGAGCTTACGTTCTAGCCAAGAGGAATAGTCGATAACCAAATAGTAAATAAATTAAATTCAGATGGTATTATGAAGAAACATTTTGCTGGTTTCTGAATAAAGAAGAGCCAGCCATGCAATAATCTGAGGGAAGAGCTTAGTAAGCAAAGGGACCAGCATATATAAAGGCCCTGAAATGAGAACATTCTTGGTATTTTTGTAGTCCAGAAAAATCACTGTCATTAAATCATTGTGGTGATAGAGAGAAGGGTAGGAGATGGTTGAAGGGGTTGGCAAAACTAGATCATGTATAGTAAGAATAATTGATAACCTTTAGAGGTTTTAATGATATAATGATATGGTTTATATTTTTAAAAGATGCTTCTGGCTGCTATGCAGAGAACACACTGTAGGGGGTAGGAGTGAAGGAAGGGAGACGAGACCATTGCAGTGTGACAGACAACAGTACATTTGGTTGTCTGATGATCTATTTTGGAGGTACAGCCAGTAGGACTTGCTGTTGAATTGAATATGATGAATGAGGGGAAGATGATCAAGGAGGATCCCATTGCTTAGGCAATCGTGGTGCTGTTAACTGAGATAGGGAAGATTGGAGAATTAGATTTAAGTGGGGAAAAAAAATCAAGATTTTTGTTTTAGGTGCATTAAGTTTGAGACTATTATATAATTTATCATATTTGAGTCTTTGCAGACTAAACTATGTAGCATTATTTTTGCATGTGAAAAATAAACCCTTTCAGATGGTCAGAAACCACAAGAAATCTGCTTAGAAGTTAATTTGCTTGTTAGAATTTTGCCATTATATTAATCTTTCATCATTCATTCTTTTTCTTTTCCAAGCTGAGTTCTCCAATTGCACCTAAAATTTTTTAGTCACAACTAAGATGCCTGTAAAACATCTCCAGTAACCATCATCTTTAAAGGCAACATAATTATTCTGAATTTTACAATACAATAAACTTGCTTATTCAGACACTGATGGTTTATTCATCTTATGGTTGTCCTTGACCTTTGTTTTTATCAATACTTCCTGCCCTCTCTTGAGGTAATTTCATTGCCTTTTAGTGAGAGAGAGTGTAACTAAGATTGTTCAGTTTTGCTAATTGCTAGCATTTCTGGGAAGAGTTTGGGTAGAGGAAGTTGAAATACATGGATAAGGTTTATATTATCTGAATTCCGTCATCTCTTTTATTCTTGTCTCCCATTGAATTTGAGAATAGATAAGAGCAGATTTAAAAATTTTTTGGGATTCCTTTGCCTCATAGAAAAGTCCTGTACATTTATAAAATTTAATCTTGAGGAAATGAAAACAAGAATCTTTGGTAGACTAATAATATTTTACTATACTCTTTTTTTGGTAATTGTGACAGTATTCTTAATGAGTAATGGTTTTTATGAAATAGAGTAAAAAGCTTTAAAATTATATATTGAGATTTTTATCTTGGAATTTTGTGAGTTCAAGTAATAAAACACTAATGGAGTATAAATAAACATAGTTTGGCCTTTGTTTTTCCATTACTGAAAGAGTTCATGCTGTTAATTTCTTTAACAGTACTAAAATTTCTACACCTTAAATATTATCAGAGAGTGTAAGATCAAGCAAGTTAAGTAGAAATGAAAAATTTTTTTGCTTGCTTTTGGAGCATATCTTAGGTATATTTAGAATTATAGTTAATGTCAAGTCTCTGCCACTTTAGCCAAGTAAGGGACAGCATACCTACTTAACATGCCTTTAAAGTTGGTTTAAAAAAATAACTTACCATAGACAAATTTAGACAAATGGTGCTTGTTTAGGATAAGATATTAAAGAGGTAATTTGGTTTTCAAATGTGTATAAATAGAAATACAAGTGTAAAGATATTTATATTATAGCAGACTACCAGTTATTCTCAGACACATTACTTTTATACAGTGATGAGGAAAAGCAAAAATTGTTTCATGGGAACATCCTATGTGTAACACAGTATAGAACATTGAAAGTTGAAATGACCACGGTGAGAGGGTGTACAGTCTAAAACATTTCATCATGACTCACCTAACATAAGACCCAAATAGAATACTTTTATGCTTTCCTTTTAAAAAAGATATTGCCAAATGTTCAGAAAATGCTTGTAAGGAATGTCTTTATTAATTAAATATGTCATGTTGTGTTCTGGATTCTTTACCTATTCAGCTTAATTTCTTAGCCTTTCTATAACTATATTTTTATATAATCGTAATTGAAGTTTAAAATAATATTCTTAAAGATAAGGAATTACTCAGTGATCTTCAGGAATAGAATCTAAACGTTTAGCCACAAGCATTAGAACTAAAAGGTTTCAGTTAATCTGTAATTCTGTATTTAATTAAAAATGATTAGATGGGGGCTGGCCCCGTGGCCGAGTGGTTGAGTTCGCGCGCTCCACTGCAGGCGGCCCAGTGTTTCGTCGGTTCGAATCCTGGGTGCGGACATGGCACTGCTCGTCAAACCACGCTGAGGTGGCGTCCCACATGCCACAACTGGAGGGACCCACAACGAAGAATATACAACTATGTACTAGGGGGCTTTGGGGAGAAAAAGGAAAAAAATAAAATCTTTAAAAAAAAAAAATGATTAGATGGGTGATGATTTTATTATCTTGCCAGTAATACAATATGAAAAATACAGATTTCTAAGAGATAGTGGTAATAGGACTTTTTTTCTTAAAGCAGAATCCATTCAGTAGAGAAATGCAGACATTTTTCCTTCAGTGAAGCAAAGTTGTGAATTCTAGGTTTGAGGAGCTATTTGGTTGTATGCTATGTATTTTATGTAATATATCAGATATACATTTTCTGTAACCTAAATTATATAACAGATTCCTTGTTTTTAAACTTAGCCTTTTATTCCCATGTAAAAGTTCTAAAGTAATGTGTAAACTTGCCCAGAGCAAAATATTTATTTGATGATATTTATTACAATAAATAGGTATCTTTTGAAGGCTGAAAGTTAAACATTAACTCTCTTTCAACTTTGTTGAGCTCAAACCTTTGGGTTGCTCTGTCTTCCACCAGAACTGCTGCAAGATTTCTTAGAATTTCTAAGAAATCTTTGAAGTACATTTGATGCAAGATTTGTGAAGTTATTTCATCATGTTTTGCGATGCCTTGTTGAGAAGACAGGACATGGGGAAAGTTTTTAAAAGTTAAAATTATATACACTATAAATTCCTTGAAGTGTTTTCTTTTAAATTGATAGATTATAAAACTGTTTATTTAAAAGTAGCGTTTCTAGACTTTTTTTAAACTTGGACAAAAATTATACTACTTTACCCATTACTAGTTTGGATTTTAATTGACACACAACAGACCTATTAAAACTATCCCTTATTATTACAATTTCCTCTTGTAATTACTGAAATTGTACAGATTCTATATAAAATATGCTTAAGATGGTCTCTTCACATTATATAGCAGTTTCAAGGAGAAATATTTACCAATTGGTACTTTAAAAATAAGCAAAAATAGTCCTGTCGAATGCAGTTTATTTGATTTTGAGGGTGAATGGATTGCAAGGACTGGTGTACATATTAGAAATAAGCTGTTGGGCAAAATGTTGAAGAGCTATATTTTAAATAATAGCTCTTTTTTTAGAGCTATAAACAAGTTATATATAAATGTTGGTGGTACCACAGCCTTGAAAATAAAACTTGTTTGTGATAAACTCCATTCTTGGTTCTCTTTCCTAAAATGTAACTGAATAATAATAAAGTGCTATTCATCTGCAGGTGCATTGCTTCTACTTAGTTAAAAGATGGTTGAAAGGACAGGAATTAGTAGCATGTTGTATTAGCCTTTTGTAGTGTATTTTGTCCTAAGCATCTTAATTTCCCTGTTTTGAATGCTAAGTAGCAAGGGTCTTGGTTTAGAACTAATACCCATCATGCATGTAAACGGTATGAAAGAGCTGCTTAGTAAGTTAACACAAAGTGTTCTTGTGTCAGTCCTTGTGGAAATAGATACAATACAAACATTACAGCTGAACTCACGGCAAACTCCATTAAGTAAAAACCTGGCCTCATTGTTCAGAAAAAAGTTTGAATAGGCTGCAAGCTCATTTTGTTGAATGTAATGTCAGGCTTTTAGGGACTGTATTGAGGGATAAGGTTTTGTTAAGTTGAGACCAATTCATTAAGTTTTATTGCCTGGTGAGAAGCAGTAATACTTTATTGTAAGACTTCATCAAATATTCATGGTTAAAGAGAAGTAGTAAATGTATTCAATCAAGTGGTCTTTTGGGGTTTTGAAAAGGATTATGAAGTCTGCTCAGCTGATAGTTTTAACATTCATCGAGGTTGTTTAACAGGGGTAATTTTAATCTCTGGGTTTAATTTTGTTGCCCAGGCTTGTCTCTTTTTACTGTCACAAATCCAAGTCTATAAAAATTGTGTCACATTATAGGGATAAGTGGATAATATATCCATTCATACAATTTATGTATTTCCTAAGCGGGTATATTTTAAAAATTATTATCTTAATTTTGAGTTTGGTGTATGAAGGAGTTATGACCTGTCTACTTGTTCATTGTGAAGTTGCTATTCGTTTGGTCAGACTCTAGCCTCACCTCACCACTGCTGGTGATCTTTTCATGTCTTGGATAATATGGTCTCTTTGACACATAAAATAATAAGCAGCCTTTTGTTTTAGCCAATTCAAATTGTCCTGAAGGGATATAGTCAGCATTTTCTACATGATGTTAGAAATTTCAATAGCGTTGCCCTTATTCTTGCACTTGATTTCAGGCTACACCTGCCGCCTCTTTTTTATTTCTATGTTGTGCTTAAGCTCATCTCAGATTTGTGCGGCAGTATCTTATGTACATGAAATTCATCCTTTCCCAGTTCACTGCATGTTTACTTCTTTCTTTCTTTCTTTTTTTTTTTTTAAAGATTGGCACCTGAACTAACATCTCTTGCCGGTCTTCTTTTTTTTTCTTCTTGTGCCCAAAGCCCCCCAGTACACAGTTGCATATTCCAGCTGTAGGTCCCTCTGGTTGTGCTGTGTGGGATGCTGCCTCAGCATGGCTTGATGAGTGGTCCCATGTCCACGCCCAGGATCTGAACTGGCAAAACCCTGGGCCTCTGAAGCAGAGCACACGAACTCAACCATTGGGCCATGGGACTGGCCCCTGCATGTTTCCTTCTATAGTTTAACCGTTAACTGAAGTTTTGTGATTTTTGTGGGTTTTTGTCCATTTCAAAGAAATTAAGCATATTCGACTAAATGTCAAATACGTTAATTTTTTCTTATGTCCTTTAATCTCCATTCCTTAGGCAGATGATGTCGAAGGCAAAATTAGACAAATTATTCCACCTGGATTTTGCACAAACACAAATGATTTTCTTTCTTTACTGGAAAAAGAAGTTGATTTCAAGCCATTTGGAACCTTACTCCATACATACTCTGTTCTCAGTCCAACAGGAGGAGAAAACTTTACTTTTCAGATATACAAGGTAAAGATAAATCTAAATATGTCTTGGGTAAAAGTACTCTATTTGCCCAAACCTGTATGCTATTTTGTTCTGTTATTTTCAGGCATTTATTCTAACTTTAGGAAACAAATTTTTGTCAGCATTAAGAACAAAGATCTATTTTGTATGTGTGTCTGTATACAGATCTTAATTTGAGCCTTCTAAACGTTTTCCCACAGGATAGTTTTGTGTTCTGCAGACTTTCACTTACCTCTGTGATGAGTTTCACCTGACTTTTCCTGGCTTTTTCCCTAGGCTGACATGACATGTAGAGGCTTTCGAGAATATCATGAAAGGCTTCAGACCTTTTTGATGTGGTTTATTGAAACTGCTAGCTTTATTGACGTGGATGATGAAAGATGGCACTACTTTCTAGTGTAAGTACAGTTCTAAAGCAACAGTAGACCTTATTACCTCCACAAAGCCAGCATTTTAATTGTGGCGGCCCAATTATTGGGACAGTATAATGATATTTTTCCCAGGAAAGAAAAACTATTGTTTATGAGGCTTGAGTTTTCCCTCATTATGCTTTGGGAGACCTTGAGAATAGAGCTGAATTAAACGCTGTTGTCCGTTAGGGCCCTGAATGTAGGCTTAAACAGTAAAATGAGCTTTGCCTGTGTTTTCTTTTACTTGCCACCTATTCATCTTTATAATAGGCAAGTGCACTGAAGTGATGTAAAGAGGTCTGATTTATCCAAGTTGCTGCACACCAATTAAGTGAATTGTACATTCAGAACATAGCAGGTGTACCCATTGGGCCCTCACAGAGTAGCTTGCTGACACTGAAAATTCAGTCAGAGAATGGAAAAGAAAATGGACACTGCATGGGAGCGCGACTGTAATTGACCTGCTTGGCTTTCTGTTTTATCTGCAGATTTGAGAAGTATAATAAGGATGGAGCTACGCTCTTTGCGACCGTAGGCTACATGACAGTCTATAATTACTATGTGTACCCAGACAAAACCCGGCCACGTGTAAGGTAATTGGCAGTATAACACGTGCCTTGTCTTTTATTTCAGAAGAAGGAACTGCTGAAGTTTCCAATACTTGTTATAATAGTGTTGATTTGTTTAAAAAAATCACCATTATTCATTGGCTATATACTGATTTATTTCATTGTTCCCTTTGAAACAGTATGGAAGATTAAACCAATTTTGAGTATCTTGATAATTTTTGAATTTCTTGAAGGTTGATTAAAAAAAAAACACATGGACTTTAAAGTGTTCATAATCCTATAGTGATTTGCAATTTTTAAACTGGTCATGTGTTATTTTAATTTTAAAATAATTTCTTTACTGTAGTCAGATGCTGATATTGACTCCATTTCAAGGTCAAGGCCATGGTGCCCAACTTCTTGAAACAGTTCATAGATACTACATTGCATCTCCCTCTGTTCTTGATATTACAGGTATGTAAAATTTGATTTGTTACTGAAAGAGCCTTTCTAAAAAATTTCTTCTTTACTGATAGATTTTGTTTTTGTCAGAAATAACTATTCAATTTTAAACAGCAGCATTCTCCTGGGGTCTTTCTGGAACTGTCTAAAGATGGTGTAAGGTTACATTTTGAATCATAAGTCTTTGTGGAATGGATTGCATCTCTGAGTATGAAGTGCTTATTCATTGAACAAATTGAAGATAATGAACTAAATATACATTGGGAAGTCTTGGTCGGGCATAAATACATTGCAAGTATGGTATCACTTATTTGTTCAGTTTATTTGCAAACACTTGCATTAGTCAGAGGCCGTGCTCTAATTTTCATATAGAGGCAGAATATACTAAACATTGCTGAGGAAAAAGACCAAGGTAAGTAGTTCCTGAGTAGAATACACGTTTCTTAAGGTGTGTGATTTATATTCCTAAAATGCACACCTTCACAACAGTATTTTATAAGGTGAAACGTAGGCCTGTTTGTTTTGGAAACATCTTTGAGTATGAATTAGCCATAAAAGTAGTATTATGACTAGGATGCTTAGGAGAAGGAAAGAGACTCGACTCTATTTAAACGAAGTCGTCATTAGATGGAGTTACAGATGATAGTATATAAACATGTGAACCACCGGAGAACAAAGTGACCCAGGGAACATTTATGTTGTCATTATCTTCTTTCCCCGAAGAAACACTGTTGCAGATTTGTTACTCATAAAGTCGCTGATTAAACTGAGTCACCTTTTTGTTTTCCATGAAAAGTACTGTGCTGGATATTCACATCCAAATTAGGTATTAAATTTTATTAATTCTGTGAGAGTTTGAATACATTTTTGTTTTTAAAACTGCAATACTTAACACACACTAAAATGTTAACTTCTTAAAAAAAATGCTGTTTTGGAATTGTATCAATTTTTTTAAAGACACCAAAGAAACCAAAATACTGAATGTGTGACTAACAAAAATATAAATGGGCTAGTAGGCTGATTATGTGTTAGTTTCCTCCTTTTTCACATAATGTCGTGTTTTGCTTGTCCAGGGTAAATAAAGTTACTTCAAAACAGATTTTGAATTGATCCTTTAGATTAATAAACTACAGGGAAAGCACGTTGTTTTTAAAAGGGAGTTCCATGTTTATAGAGTTGAATTACCTTTTCATCTGTCTTCTTGCTACTGTTAAATGGTTTGGAAACTTGGGAGATGAAGTAATTACTAAAGTTAGTTTATATCAAAAGTTATAAATTGTTTGACATCTTCACTAGCTTAGTGACTTATAAAATTATAGAAACATAATACAAATGATAACACTTCTTTTTAGCCCAGCTGAAAATTGTTTAGCTTCTGTTTACTTACAGTGCTTGGACTTGGTGCTACATGAAGGGACTTTTTTGGTGATTTTAATCTAGAGACTTAGAGTTCACATAAGTAGTCTTTGTCTTCTCTAGTGGGTAATGTGCCAGCAGGGGTTGTTTCTGTGAAGCCTCTTAACCACTTTCTTCTGTCTACTCCAACCAATAAAGTCCTTGATACTTAGCACCAATTAGCAGATAAAGAATTTTATTTCTTAAATCTCAGTGAAGAGTCATCAATAATGGTAGCCTTTATTCATGGCAAACTGAAGTCTCTAAAGAGAAAAGGCTAAACATGCTAAAGGACTTCTGAATTTGAAAACTGGGTATTAGCCTTTATTTTCAGCATTAACATTTCTCAGCATTATAAATTACTAAAAATGCCTTATCAGCTGTTCTCATTAAGATATTTCTCTTAGATTTCCATACCCAGTCCTTTAAAAAAAGAAAAGTACGGAATTTCCTACTCTTTTGTCATTTTAGTTGCCTATTTCTCCAGTATCTCCTATATTTTTTTAAACTTTGAGGCTCTTTAGCGGGCTCTGGATCTCCCTTTGCAATCCAGGATGTTCTTTATATTGAGATAGCCTTTTGGTTACTTAACATATAGCCAGATATAGTAATAATTAAAACTTACCATCAATGGCCTGTGTCACAGGATAGATAGGTGTTTGTGGTGTAATTGCCACTCATTTTCTTTTCTTAGCACTTAATTTTAAACTAAAATACTGGAAGACAATTCTTTATATCAGGTACCATCTTCCAGGATTTGAGGATGTCAGTACCTTAAGATATATAGCATTTGAATACATCCCAGTTGTGTGACCTTATAAATGGAAACAACAATTTGTTTCTTCCAGAATTATGAAGAGAGGTGCATTTGGCAATAGAAATTGATCTTGGGCTAGAATATATGTCAGTATTATTAATCGATCAGTAGTATAAGAGCTAAGTATATCTGTTGTTTAAATGTCCCTTATAGTATTAGAATATGTTATATAGCCTTTTTGAATATTATCTGTAAATTTTTTTCATTTAGGTCATTTGTGCTATCATCTCATTTCTTTAGAGTATGATTTTTCTATCTCTAATAGAGCTTGTTAACATGGAGAGGTTTTTAAAAAAATAATAGAAGAGCACTTGTTATTAGATGATGTATTTAACTTTGAAAAATTCAGCTTTTAATCCACATATCACTGTAGATTTATAATTAAGCAGATTTCATTTCTTAAATGTATTGCTTATCTTTCTAGCATAGAAACAAAGGAATTGAAGGATGTTACAAATTATTGGGTATCACCATTTTAAGTTCATTTTCAGGCTGACACTTTTAGTTAAAGTGCTTAAAGATTGAGTGGTGACTTGACCCCTTATATTAAGCTGCAAACAAAATATTGTCAGTCTATAACAGCTTATTTAAGGCTAAATGGAAATTTTTTGCGTATTTTTTCAATTTATATGAAAATTTCAGATAGGAATGTGGCATGAGTTTTTAGATTTTCTCAGCTGTAATTCTTTTTCCTATGTTTTTTCCTAAACTTCTGAGGGTATATAAGTTACTTAAGCTTTCACTCATACTAAATTTTATTTTAAATTGATATTTGCAGCACAGTTCTTTTTTCTAAACCAGTTTAAAAAGAGATTGACTTGGAAAAACTGATATTCAATAAGCTTGTGCCTTATCTATCAGTACTTCAAAAAAATTTTTTTTCATTTTGGTGAGGAAGATTGGCCCTAAGCTAACATCTGCTGCCAATCTTCCTCTTTTTGCCTGAGGAAGATTGTCCCTGAGCTAACATCTGTGCCAGTTGTCCTCTATTTTGTATGTGGGTCACCACCACGCATGTCTGGATGAGCAGTGTAGGTCTTTGCCTGGGATCTGAACCTGCAAGCCCTAGACTGCCGAAGCAGAGCACATGAACTTAACCACTATGCCACCAGGCCAGTCCCTTCAAAAATATTTTTTAAAGAGATGTTTGCTTAAGAATTTGTCACTTAGTAGAGGTTTAATTAAAGCAACTTTATTGAGGTATGATTTCCATACCATGCAGTTTACCCATTTTAAGTGTACAGTTCAGTGAGTTTTAGTGCATCTGCGTTGCTTTGTAACCATCACTACAGTCTTGTTTTAGACTATTTCTATCACTGTGAAAAGATCCCTTATGTCCATTTGCAGTCAGTCTCCATCCTCAGTCTCTTGCATTGAAGTCTCTGATCCATTTTGAGTTAATTTTCGTGTCTGATGTGAGGTAGGTTTCTAAATTCATCTTTTTACATGTGGCTATCCAGTTGTCCCAGCACCATTTGTAAAGACTGTCCTTTTCCCTATTGAATTGCCTTGATATCTTTTTTGAAAAATCAGTTGACCATAAATATAAAGATTTTTTCTGAACTCTTTAATGATCTGTATGTCTATTCTTATGCCAGTACTGTACTGCCTTGGTTAGTTTACCACAGCTTTATATTAAGTTGTTGCTTTTTTTTTAAATGATAATGTGAAGTTTAATCTGCCAAATAGATAAGTTGAATTTGTGGAGCATGTTTTGCCTGGGTGCTGCAGAGTAAACAGAAGTTTCCTGAAATGATTGATGAGTAGGATTAAAAATGGGTACTGGCCCTGGCCAGGTGGGTGGGAATGGAGCAGGGAAGGTCAGAGAAGGGTGGCCTCAGTCAGAGGGGATTGGTGCAGGACAAGCCATGACCCTCAGGGACCCGGAGGCACAGGCTCCCAGAGGACAGCTTCTCTCTGAGAGCATCCAAGCAACACAGGCTGGAGATGGTTGTCACAAACTCATCAGCAGCTGACCCTGGCACAGCCACCCCCTAAGGTACAATCTCCCTGACAAATGGAAACTCTTCTTACCCTTCCTCTCAGACAACTCCACCCCAGCATGTGTTCTGAATCCTAAAAACATTCAAATGATTACATAGGAAATGCAGTGCGAATCTTTTTGTCTCAAAGATAGCAGTTGTTCCCTTGCCTTAGTTCCACGCCCCCACCCCTACCTCCAGTGATTTATGTGTCAAGGTGAGGAGGAGGAGGAGGCCCCAGGCCACAGGGGGAGGCTTCTAGCTGTGAGGAGCTGCTGCAGTGTCGCCAGGGCATAGGGTGGGCAAGACATGGCAGAGGACCTGGCAGCAGGGCCCAGTTGCCTGGTATTTCTTCCTGCAGGCCATTCTTACCTATTCAGGGTGAGCAACTGCATTAGATTTTCTGACAAAGTTGCATCACCTTTTGCTTTCCTCTCTTCTTTTTTCTTCCTGGCAGCCTCCTGCCCCTCTTGCTGCTACTTCCGAATGACTGTCACCCGGGCGAGATAGCCTTGGCCTGCTCTGTCTTCCCAGCCAAATGGATTTTCATGAAATGTTCTTGCTTTCTCTTCTCAGTGTCGTCTTGTTTTTTCCTTGAAAGCTCCTTGGCCTGTCTAGATCCAGTTGTATGACCTTTCTGATTGTCTGTGCCACCCATTTGGGGTTCTCGATGTTGATGAGCTCTTCTATACCTTTGCAGGTGGTCATCTTGATCCTCACACTCTTCTGAGGCTAGAGATTCCTTCTGCGTTTTGGAGTCACCTGCAGCCCCATTTCCACCCTCTTTCTTCACTCCTCTTCCCCGGCCTTCTGCTTTCCAGCCTGGAACTGTGCATCAGTTTCCTTGGAGCTCATGTACTGCCTCGACCAGCCTCTGTGGCCTCCCTCTCTCCCTCTTTAGGCATCATGGCTCCAGTGGCAGCAGCTCCTTGACCTTTATATTGAGTTTTGAAATCAGAAAGTGAAAGTCCTTCAACCATGTTCTTTTTCAAAATTGTTTTGGTTATATAGGATCCCTTGTATTTTCATGAAACTTTCTGTTTTCTACTTCATTGATTTCCACTTTAATTTTTATTATTTTCTTGCTGCTTATTGCTTTGGGTTTAATTTGCTCTTTTTCTAATTAAGATTGAAACTTAGGTTATTGATTTGATGTCTTCCTTCTTTTCTAACATAGACATTTAAATATATAAATTATTTACATATGTATATATAAATTTAAGCGCTGCTCTAACTGATCACACAGATTTTCATAAATTGTGCTTTCATTTCATTCAGTTCTAAATATCTTCTAATTTCTCTTGTAATTTCATTTTGATCCATGGGTTATTTAGAAACATGTTGTTTAATTTCCAAATATTGTGGATTCCCAAATTTACTTTTGTTGTTGATACCTAATTTAATTCACTTGTTGCCAGAGAACATGTTTTGTATGACTTCAGTTCTTTTTCATTTATTGAGTTTTGTTTTATGACCTACCCTAGGGGTCCACAAACTTTTTCTTTAAAGGGCTAGGTAGTAAATATTTTATGCTTTGTAAGTCACGTACATTCTCTGTTGCATATTCTTACTGTTTTGTTTTGACAACCATTTAGAAACCATTCTTTGTTTACAAACCATACAAAAACAGCTATAGGTGAGATTTGCTCCATGGGGCATAGTTTACTGATCCTTTGCCCAGCATGTGGTCTGTCCTGGAGAATGTTTCATGTGTGCTTGTAAAGAATGTGTATTCTGCTGCTGTTGGGTGGAATGTTATATAAATATCAGTTAGGTCAAGTTGATTGATAGAGCTGTTCAAGTCTTCTGTATATTTGCTGATTTTTGGTCTAGTTGTTCCATCCATTCATTTATTGAGAGTGTAGTATTGAAATTTCCAACTGTTTTTGTTGAATTGTCCATTTCTCCTTTTAGTTCTGTCAGTTTTTATTTCATGTATTTTGGGGCTCTGTTAGTTGTGTACATATGTTTATAATTATAATGTCTTCCTCATGAATTAACTTGTCATTATAAAGTGAGACTTTTTTCTCTTGTAAATTTTTTGTCTTAAACTCCATTTCCTCCCAATTTGTTTTTTATTGTGGTAATGTCTTAAACCCTATTTTGCCTGATATTAACATAGCCACTCCAGACCCATATTGTTTGCATGGTGTATCTTTTTTCATCCTTTGGCTTTCAGCCTGTCTTTGAATCTAAAATGTTTCCCTTGTAGAAAGCATATAGTTGGATCTTTTTTAATCTAGTCTGACAATCCCTGCCTTTTGATTGAAATGTCTAATGTATTCACATTTAATGTAATTACTGCTCTGGTTGGCATTATGCCTGCCATTGTACTACTTGTTTTCTATATGTCGCTTTTGTTGTTCTTCTGTTTCTCCTTTCCTCATTTCATTTGTGTTAAATAGATATTTTTTAGTGAACTATTTTAATTCCTTTGGATTTCTTTTGAACTTTTTTTTTTAGTTAATTTCTTAGTGGTTGCTGTGGGGATTACAATATGTATCTTAATTTATAACAGTCTACTTCAGATTAATATTCAATTCCAGTAAAATAAATAAGTTGCTTCATTATCTCTCGTCCCTCCTTTGTGCTGCTATTGTCGTATATATTACATCTTTTTTTATATTGTGAACCAAACATTGGTTTTATAATTTTTTCATGCAGTTGCCTTTTAAATCAGTTGAGAGAAAAAAATATTTATACCAGCCTTTATGTTTATGTACATAATTATCATTCTTCTTAATTTCTTTATGTAGATTTGAGGTCCCATGTTCATTCAGCCTCAAGAACTTCTTTTGTATTTCTCGTAAGGCAAGTCTGCTAGCAATACATTTCTTCAGTCTTTACTTTTCTGGGACTGTCATTATTTCACCTTCATTTTGAAGGGTAATTTTGCTGGATATAGAATCCTTGATTGACAGCTATTTTTCTTTCAGTACCTTGAATATATCACCCCACTGACTTCTGGCCTCTGGTTTCTGATGAGTTGTTTCCTCTTGCTGCTTTGAAGATTTTCTGTTTATCTCTGGCTTTTGACAGTTTGCTTTTGATGTGTTTAGGTGTGGATCTCTTTGTATTTTTCCTAATTAAAGTTTGTTGAGCTTCCTGGATGTGTAGATTAATGTTTTTCATCAAATTTAGGAAGTTTTTGGCCATTATTTCTTCACATATTCTTTCTGCCTCTTTTTCTCCTCTCTTTCTGAGATTCCCATTACAGTTATGTTAGTACACTTGAACGGTTTTAATTTGGGATGCAGCAGAGTCCAGTTTACAGTTTATGAAGCTGGTGAGTACAGGTAAGGAGAAGCAAGTTATTGTAGTAGTTGAAAAAAATACTGGTAGCAGCACTTAGGAGAAGGAAACAGAATGTCCTTCAGGTTTCTGGGTGGCTTGTATAAGATGGTGCACCTGGATTAATGGGGCAAAGACTGAAGAATGGGATAGGGTAACTTATTACATTACAATCTTAGGTTTACTTGATGATTTTCTCTGTAGGTCTGTATTTCACTTATTTGGTTTACTGTTTATTTCATCATCTGTACATTTCTAATAGATCATAATTTCATACCAAACTGACGCAGTGACAGAATTTCACTTGTTACCACTTTAAAGCCATAGTCATATATTTATTTATTATATGCATATAAAGTCTATGGTGAAGTGGTACATAAAACCTTAAGAAGGTATTCAGTACATATGGATTGAATGAATGAATGATTGATTTAATAATTCACAATCATAAAAAATTACCCATAGCTCAGACCTTTTTTATAAACATTTTTATTGAGATATAGTTAATATATCATATAATTCACTTAAAGTATACAATTAATTTTTTATGATATTTACAGTATAGCCACCACCATAATCTAATTTTGGAATATTTCATTCTCCCAAAAAGAAACCCAGTACTCACTAGCAGTCACTCCTTTCCTCTCCTCCCTCCCTCCCCACCCCCAACCCTAGGCAACCACTAATCTACTTTTTGTCTCTTAGATATTTGCCTATTCAGAACATTAATACAATTAATTCATCCTATTGTAGCATATATTAGTACTTCATTTCTTTTTATTGCCAAATAATATTCCATTGTATGAATAATACCACATTTTATTTATCCACTCATCAATTGATGGACATTTGGGTTTTTGCACTTTTTGGTTCTTATGAATAATGCTACTGTGAATATTTGTGTGCTTTTGTGTGGACCCATGTTTTCATATCTCTTGGATACATACCTAGGAGTAGAAATGTAGAAAATCTGGTAACTATGTCTCCCCTTTTGAAAAACCACCAGACTGTTTTCCAAAGTGGCTGTATCATTTTACATTTCCACCAGCAGTGCATGAGGGTTTCAGTTTCTCCATACTCTTATCAATACTTGTTATTGTCTTTTTGATTCTAGTCATCCCAGGGGACGTGAAATGGTATTTCATTGTGGTTTTGATTTGTGTATTTTCCTGTGGCTAGTGATGTTGAGTATCTTTTCATGTGCTTGTTGTCCATTTGTATATCTTCTTGAGAAATGTCTATTTAGATCCTTTGCCCATTTTTTTAATTGGGTTATTAGTCTTTTTCTTATTGAATTGTAAAAGTTTTTTGTACAAAGTCTGGATACAAGTCCTTTATCATATATATGACTTACAAATATTTTCTTCCATTCTGTGGGTTGTGTTTTCATTTTCTTAGTGGTAAACTTTGAAGTACAACAAAAAGTAAATTTTGATACAGCCAAGTTTATCTATTTTTTATTGCTTGTGCTTTTGGGTCTATTATCTAAGAAAGTATTGGTCATGAAGGGCCTGGCCTTGTGTCTGAGTGGTTAGGGTTCTGCACACTCCACTTCAACAGCCCAGGTTCACGGGTTTGGATCCCAGGCATGGACCTACTCCACTCACCAACCACACTGTGGAGGCGTCCTAGTACAAAAAAGATAGAGGAGGATTGGTACAGATGTTAGCTCAAGGCTAATCTTCCTCAAGCCAAAAAAAAAAGAGTATTGGCAACGGATGTTAGCTCAGGGCAAATCTTCCTCAGTAAAAACAAAACAAAAGAAATCATTGGTCATGAAGATTTACTCCTGTGTTTCTTCTAAAAGTTTTATAGTTTTACCTCTTACTGTTTAGTTCTATGATCCATTTTGAGTTAATTTTTGTGTATGACGTGAGGAAAGGGGGTCCAACTTTATTCTTTTGCTTGTGGAGATCCACTTGGCCAAGGACCATTTGTTAAGGACTGTTCTTTCCTTCACTGAATTGTCTTGGCACCGTTCTCAGAAATTAATTGACCATAAATGGATGGGTTTATTTTTAACTCTCAGTTCAGTTCCACTGATCTACATGTCTATCCTTACGCCAGTACCACACTGTCTTGATTACTGTAGCTTGTAGTAAGTTTTGAAATCAGGAAACATGAGTCCTCTAACTTTATTTTTCAAGATTGTTTTGGCTCTTCTGGATTCCTTGCATATCCATATGATTTTGGATGTGCTTGTTAGTTTCTGCAACAAAAAATGCTGCCTGAGATTTTGATAGGGATTGCATGGAATAATTTGTAGAGTATTGATATTGTGACAATATTAAGTCTTATGATCCATGAACTAGCTCAGGCTTTAACATTCTTTGTTACAAGCCCTCTGCTGATCAGAAAACTAGGGCTCAGAGAAGTGAGGTAACTTGCCCAAGGTCCTACGTCTATGGATGACAGAATTGGGACTCAAACTCATGTTCTCTGTGTAGTATTCTTTCTACCCATCATGTTTTGATGTTTTCCTTGTCCACTACTTAAGTCTAATGTAGATTACATAGACAAACATAGAGGAAGATCTATGCTATTCAGATGCAATGAAGAAAGATCAAAATCATATTCTCATTTTATTCTCTGAATAAAAAAGATTTGAGGGCTGGCCTAGTGGCATAGTGGTTAAGTTTACATGCTCGGCTTTGGTGGCCCAGGGTCTGCAGGTTTGGATCTTGGGCGTGGACCTTGCACCACTCGTCAAGCCATGCTGTGCTGGCATCCCACATGAAATAGAGGAAGATTGGCACAGATGTCAGCTCAGGGCCAATCTTCCTCACATACACAAGAAAAGATTTGCTTTTGCAAAAGGAAGATTTGTTTTTTAATTGGGTGAGGGAAGTATAGCAAACTATAAAGGTTATTGGATTAAAGTAAAAGAGTTATAAAGGGAGCTTTGGAACTGTTAGCTATCAGAAAATACTTGCTTTTGGAATTGATTATCCAAACTCAAATCTCTTGTTTATACCGCTACTTTAATTGAAAATAAAACTAAGATGCATATAATAACACACCAGTCCAAAAAGTTTACATTTGAAAGAAGTAGCCCTAATTTCACAAATAATACGTAGAATATATGTCTTTGCTAAAGGATTGCACCCATAATTTTATTTGGCAAAAATAATAGTGATATTTTTTGATTTGTAAGGAATAATCCTTTCACATTGTAACTTTTGTGTATATAGAATTCTTTTAAGAATATTTGCCTTTCTAGCCCAGCACGTCTATTAAGATTGCAAATTATGTTGGGTAAGGGAAATGTTATTCTGCTTTATTTCTTTAGCGGAAGATCCATCCAAAAGCTATGTGAAATTAAGAGACTTTGTGCTTGTGAAGCTTTGTCAAGATTTGCCCTGTTTTTCCCGGGAAAAGTTAATGCAAGGATTCAATGAAGATATGGCAACAGAGGCACAACAGAAGTTCAAAATAAATAAGGTATTTTATTCTATAGAAGGAAAACATTTGAATTTTGAAGTTTTTTCTTTTTAAGTACATAACTTAAACATTGCAAATACTTTGAGAATACATGTGTAAGAAGAGGCAGTGGTTAGGATTACAGGCTCTGAAGCCAGATTGCCTGGGTTCAAATCTGGCTCCACCACTTGCTCTGTGACTTATGACTTAGTTTACCTCCTTGTGCCTCAATTTCCTCAGTAATAGAATGGGAATAATTGATTTTATGACTATATTAAGTGTAACAAGCAGAAAAAGATGGATGGTAGGATCTTATTTTTGCTTCTTAAGAAAATGTTTATCTAAACTGGTAAAGAAAGTTAATACCCCTGGGGTCAGTATTGGTGGAGAGAGGGCTTGGAGTAAAACATGTAACTTTCCCTTTATGTACTTCTATATATTTGTTTGAATTTTAAAGTAGTAAATATCTTAAGATAGGTACAGAAAAATAGTATGGGAGTTCAGAGAAGGGAGTTTATTATATTTATGTAAGCCAGGAAATCAGAGAATTTCATGGGAGAGATGCATTTGACCTAAGCCTCAAAGAATGGGTAGAATTTGGATTGTGAAAGTATGTCGGATGAAGGGTATTCCAGTAATAAGGATTAGCATTTGATACTATTGACCTTCCCTCCCTTGGATTCTAAGGCACTGCAGTTCCTGGTTTTCCGTTCACCACCGTGATCATCTTTTTTGAGAGATTTTTCACTGGCTTCCACCCTTATGTATGCTCCCTAAATATAATTCTTCCCCAAAGTTCTTTATTCAGTCCTCATTTCTTCTCATTCTACTTATTCTACCTGGGAGATCTCATCTAAGTCTCCAATCCAGATTTTCCTCCTGAGCTCTGAAACTGTATACCCAAAATTCCTGATCACTGACCTTCAACAAATGACTTAATTTGAACTGGAACTTTCCATCTTCTCCTGCATTAGAACACTTTAATGGCTTCCTGGCTTTAAGATTAAAATACATTTTAGAAATAATTGATTCTCCAGACTGCATTAAACCTTTATTTATTAATGAGACTTTATTTAATAGCTCAGCTTTTAAAAGAAAGGGAATATGAATACATTATTTCTTTAAATCATGCTTTTTGTTTCTTAAAGGAATTAAAACTCCTTAGTATGGCACACAGAGCTCATCATAATCTGGACCCTCCCTATCTTGCTAGCCTCAGCTTCCTGCCACTTTCCTACATGCTCTGGCTGTACTGAACCTCTTGCCGTTTCCCAACTATGCTACGTTTTTCTTTCTTTTATACCCTTTACATGTACTATTTCCTTTGCCCTTGATACCCCCTTCTGTTCCTCCATCTTTGCCTGGCCAGATAGTACTCAATTTTTCTAGCTCAGTTCAAGAGTCCCTTCCAGAAACTTCAAATATCATCTTCCCAAGCTACCTAGACTGAGCTCTCCCACACCACCAGTAAATATACAAGTGAAACAACACAAACAGAAAAACTGTGGGCTAGTCCTTTGGCTTCAGTGATACCCAACTTCCTAATTCTCCTCATATTTCTTTGGCTTTTTTTCCTGTCCTCTGTCTGCTCTGCCCTTTAACTGTCACTGTGCTGCAGGATTCTGACCTCTCTCTTTTCACTGTGTATGCTTTCCCTGGGTGATCCTAACCAATTTTATGGTTTTAATTCTTGCCTGTATGCTGATATTGCTTAAATCCTCACCCTTAGACTAGAATTTTCTTCAGATTTATATTTTCTCTGCCTCCTAAATCTCTCCTAGGCCATGAAAACTCACTGTCATTCCACACCCTCCTCCACAGCCAATCTTTCCTTTTCTATATTTCTAGAATCTTTGTTCCTTTGGTATTCTTACTTAGGCTGTCTCAGTTCATGCCCTCATCATTTTTTGTCTGATTTAATTGCTCAGCTTCTTAATTGATCTCCCTGCCCTTTTTTTAGCTACCATTTCTGTGTAGCTGAGAGAATCCTTTACTTAAAACTCAAATTTGTGTGCTTTACTCACTCCTTCATTTAGAATCTGTCACCTACTAGATAAAAGCCCAGCTCTTTCTTTCTTTTCTTTTCTTTTTTTTTTGTGAGGAAGATTAGCCCTGAGCTAGCATCTGCACCAGTCTTCCTCTACCTTGTATGTGGGATGCCTCCACAGCATGGCTGATGAGTGCAGTAGTCGCACCCAGGATCCAAACTGGCGAATCTGGGCCACCAAAGCAGAGCCACACGGAACTTTAACCACCTGGCCGTGGGGCCGGCCCCAAAAGCCCAGCTCTTTAACCCACTGTGTAAGGCCCTGTGCTCTTGCTCCATCCTCACTCTACCTCTAGGGTTTATTTTGCATTTTGTGGTCCAGCAGTGTCAAGCTGCTTCTGTTCTGCATGTGCGTACACAGGGCCCTCCCCTCTTGCAGAATGGCACGCTCCCTTCCTTTTAAGATTCAGCTCGGGTTTTATTCCCCCAGGAATTCTCTTCCAACATGTCTCTCATTCCTAGGCTATGCTACCATGAGACCCTATGCATATTTATATCATTAAATTAACCAGACCTCAATTATTTGTGTTACCCACTAGAACACTAGATCCTTGAAGGCAGAGAATATCTTTTATTCCTTTTTGTCTGGTTCCTAGCACAGTTTCTGGCCCATGGCACATAGTCTTTATATCCTGTGTTCTTTTGGGAAAGTGTCACTATTTTGTAATTTGAAAATGTTTGTATTTTTCTTTTGTTTATTAGCAACATGCTAGACGGGTTTATGAAATTCTTAGACTACTGGTAACTGACATGAGTGATGCTGAACAATACAGAAGCTATAGACTGGATATTAAAAGAAGACTAATTAGCCCATATAAGGTAGGACTTTCAAGAGTCTTAAGCATTATATTCTTGTCACTGTTTAAAATGGAGAAGAAAGTCTAGCAAATGCCAGTGTATGGGAGAGTCCAAATCATTTTGCTAAATTAACTTTTACAAAAATGAAAATATTCTTCCAGTTAGTTATAAGAATTCACACTGTCATAATTTTCCAATGTAAGCTATAAATCTGTTTTTATTCACTTAAAAACTAATCCCAAGGATAGTTTACCCATGGTTATGTTTTTTCTTTCATTTGTATGCATCTTTTAAAAATCTGAACGCTGAGACTCTTCCCTAACAAATTATCTTATTAGTTTTTTCCATGTCTCTTGTCTTCCCATTTGTCATATATGTCCTATTTGCCTTTGCTCCCTTCTTCATGAATATGGCCTTGGTTGCCCATTTGTAACCTCTGTACTTTACCATAGCTGAAATTGCAACTTAGTATTAATTTCTCTCTTACTTTTTTAACATTCTTTCTTTGTGTCCCATTCCTCCCCTTTTTTCATCTCCCATATTTTCCTCTAACTCAAAAATTTCCCCTCCTAGATCAGGTTTGGACATATTCATTTGGCCTTAATAATTAAGGCAGATATTGTCCATGCCAACTTTTGTGAATGAGCATTTGCTATGATAGTTGCAGCAGGGCAGTAAGCTGATTGGGGAGAATATTTGTTAATTTACTGAACAAATAATTATTGAGCACCTGACATGTGGTTGCTGCATTTATGTCCTCTATACTGGTAGGCTTATACAGCACAATAGCTGGGAACATAAATGACAAATCCAAATCTATCTTAAAACTCAAGGAGAAAGTAAATTAAATGAGTAATTAATATACCAAGTACACATAGTTCTGATTTCCCTACATTAATTCAAGTTTTATTTGTCTTAGATTCTGCTTTATAGAGCTAGTCTTTTGAATGTTAATGGTATATTAGCTCACACTACTCCTTGTTGAATCTCAACTTTTTTCCTTTATGGCATCTTATTACTTTCCAGTGCAACTGTATTTCCTAATTTGTCATTGTAATTCTGTTCAAACATATCACATTTTGAATATAAAAATTATTATTTGCCTATGACTATAAATAATTGTATCTTGAATTCATATATATATAGTGTGTGTATATATATATATATATATATAGTTCATAGTGTCATTTCATTAAGCAATTTAATGGATTGATTTTCTGTCTTATAGACTACCGTCTGCATATAACAGATGTAATACTGTAATAAATTATAATGGTCTCTCGTCCCAAAAATTGTCTGAAGTAGCATTTTATTCTTTGATGTTTATCAATTCAGAAACATCAGAAAATTGGTAGAAATGGTACACAAAGATTTTTATCTTTAAGTACTATTAATTTTTTACCTAGAAAATTTTTTTATGATGAAATTTGGGCATATAGAACAGTATAATTAGATGTTATGGCAACATTGAAGAGTATTAAAACTGTTTCAGTAAAGTAAAATAATTTATTGAATTATGCATCTCATTCTTATGTGACATTTTATATAGGCAGATGTAGCAAGTGAAAATGATGAGTTTTAAGTATAAATAGGAGTCATAAAGTTATGCCAAATAATGGGAATTTCTGTAGTTCATAAAAACGAGTATTTTCTACTCTTAAAGAATGATGATAATTTTTATATTATTATTAACTATCCTCACCTGTCCAGCAAGTTCCTTTCTCTGAAAGACAACCAAAAAGGTGATCTTTTAGGTGCTTAACGGGTATCACCACCCTTGCACCAAACCTCATACACAAGTTACAGATTCTTCAGATACTTATTCAAACTCTATTTACAGTAATGCTTATTTTAATAAGCTTCATTATCCAGTATTCTATACCAGCTAGAAAACCAAGAAAGCTCTAAGGTCTCCCTCCCCCTCTTTGGGTTGATAGCCACAGTATTTGGGATAGGAAACCTACCACAAACTTTGGGAAAGCCTAGAAATGAGTTAACTGTCCTCTAGGCATGGGAAGAGTGAAAAGATTTCCTTGTTGAATGTATGCAGAGGATCTTCTCCAATTTGTTGTTCCAAGCTGATACTTGTGTACTTTGTTGTGTTATCAAAGCATTCTCAAATGCAAAATTATATTGAAGAATAAAGTAGAATTGCTTAATATTGAACGTGGTTTAGAATTTTTTTGGGTCTTTAAAATGTATGCCCAATTGGGAAAGTTTGAAGTGTAAAATTTACATTTTTACTTTAACACATTTTATGAAAAGAAATGATAATTTTGGTTGTCACTGAGTTATTACTGAGGTATGAAATAATTTATTTATTGGTAGCAAAGTCCACCAATTTTGTGCTGCCTTTTATTTGAGGGATCATGTGAGCTTAAACCCACTCTCCCACTAAGAAATTGAGTAGATATTAGAAGTACTTGTATCTTACTTTAAAAGTTCTTTAAACACTGATAATTTATTTGTATCACTGCCAAGAAGGGATAAAAATAACCTGTATTAACTAGAATCATTTTTAAAAAGCACAAAAAGCAACTCCATCTCTAGTACAGAAGTAATTTTCAGGTGTTCAAGAAAAGATAAATTTGAACAATTTGGCTAAAAAAGGAAAAGTTGGTGCAGCTGCTTGGTTTTAGCATTACAGTTTTTATCTTGTTTCATGGGCATATTTTAATTCATAATTGGCTTACAAATATAAAATTTAGAAACATTGTTATAAGAGCATTGGATTTGGAATCAGGAAACTCAGTTTTGAGATCTGGTTCTACCTTTTACAAATTGTGTGACTGTAGACAACTTACTAACATCTGGGTAGAGGGTTTCGCTTCTATAAAATGGCAATGCCTCCATAGGAACTGAACAGAAATACAATATAGTGTGCATGTTTTTAAAGGTGTCTTTTGAAAAGTCTTTGGAATTCATATGCCTCCACACTATTATTATTTTAAAATTCTTACAAAAGAACCTTATCTCTGTACTTCACAAAAAGAGCCTAGTTTAGCAGATGGAGATTAAGGAGCCCTTAGAGGTGGTAACATTTTTGAGATTATATTTGTAAGCCCTTTTGGAACTGTGAAAACTAGGTAAGAAGAAAGGATTATTTTCTGGAAATGAATTCATATTCAAGCCAAATGTTAACATAAATAAATTGATATTAGTACCATCTTTAGTTAATTTGCATTAATTAAAAATTATCAACAGCTATAATCTATGAAGGAATTAAGTTTTTGTTTATCTTTGGAAGGAGAAAATTATTCTGAAGTCTATAGAATGTCTTTCCCAATCTTAAGGAGTTCTACCTTTCTTGTTTCATTTGTACTCCCAATGTATGTCACTTGGCTTGGATAGAGGTGTTCCCCAAATCAGCTTTTTTTAAGTCCCTTTTTTTCCCCACACATTCTTTGAAAGATTAATTTGTAATATACATATACAAAGCAGAATATATACAGTTTAAGGAATATTAAAGATTAATAAAACAAATACCTCAAATTAAGTATTTTTTAAATTGAACCATACCTTACATGCTCATGAAGAACTTAGTTTTATATTTCTTCCATAAAGCTATTACATATATTTTTTATTCCTATATACTTAGAGCTGTTAAATTTAATTCATAGGTTTACTGCCATGACAATAAAAATTACAATAGAGGTTAATTCTGACATCCATCTGAAAAAAATTGACAAGAAATTGAAGGTGGTAAGGATCGGGGAGATAAATTGGGGGAAGTAAGTTCTCTTAGAGAGAGAGTTAAAACAGCATAATCATTTAAAACAGTATGTTACTGGCACAGGATTCATTCTATAGGTTATTTGGAACAGAATTGATAGTCTAAGATATTTAAGAATTTAATATGATGGTTCTGTAATATATAAGAATTTAATATGATTGGAAGCATCTTCCAGCAATGGGGATAGATTATTTAATAAATGTTGTAACTGGTTAGCAATTTAGAAAAATAGCTTATATTCCTATTACATACCACAATAATTTTTTGATGCATTACCCTTTAGTTCCTGAACGGTTTCCTTAAGTTAGATGCTCTTACATAGTGCAATTGTGCCTCTTGGCAGAAAAAATAACTTTTACAGGAAAAACAAAGCATTTATCATCCACATGATGGAAGAGTAAAGAATACACTGTCCTTCCAGGCTTTAGAAGCAATAAATCTGAATTTTCATTAGTTCTGTAGAATGTTCAAAATATGGTCAGTAGATCAGCAACATTAACATCACCTGGGAGATTGTTAGAACTGCATAATCTTGCCCCATCCTAGACCTGCTAAATCAGAATCTGCATTTTAACCAGGTCACCAGATAATCTGTGTGCACATTCAAGTTTGAGAAGCACTGCTTTAAAGGGGCAGCTTATATTAATGAAGTTAATTTTATTTCTTTCTGATTATAGTAGGAGCAACCTCATTTACTTCGCTCCACCAATTTAAACCCAGGATCAACCTAATTTTTTTGTAGTGTCAGATAGCTTATTTCAGTAAAGGCTTATCTCCAAACTTTATTATTATTACCATGTCTTAAAAATGTTAGACTGATTATAAATTTAGCTTAATTTTGAGCTTTTAAGTAGTAATCATGATATATTTGCCTAGTATTCCAAAATTATTAGGGTTTCCTTTAAGGGACAATTTATTAGATTTTAGGATGGATTTAAGGTACTATTTTTAGGGTGGTTTTTTTTTTCAAATTGTCTTTTGAAAGGCAGTTAGATGAAGGGACTAAATACAGACTTCCGACCAAATAGGTTTTAATCCTGGCTTCCTCAGCTACCTTTATGACAAGTTATTTAACTCTTGTATCTCTTTTTTCTTCATCTATCAATTGAAGAAAACTAAAATACTATGATATTGAGTTGTTAAGGTTACATGAGTTAATATATGTGATATCTGATCTCAATGTAAAGTTAGCTCTTTGTTATATGCTCTAATAAAAGAGGATCGATATGATAATCTAGAACACTTTATCCAAAAGTATGAAAGTTTCATATATGGCAGTGTTTCACATAGTGCAGGGTTGCCACCCATCCAGGAATCTTGGGGTCATTCTTCCTTCTTCCTTCTTCACATCACCCAATGTTTTCTTCCCAAAAACTACCTGTCCCCTCCATCTCTGCTGCTACTGACTTGGTCTAGGCTTTCATCAGGTCTTACTGGAATTCCTCAGTAGCTGCTGATTGGGTCCTCCAGGCCAGTCCTCAGCATTACTAACACAGTATTGTTCTGACAGTGTCCTGCTTAAAAGTTGTTACTAGCTCCCTACTGCAAACTCCTCAGCATGGTGGTTTCCTTCTCAGTAAAATGGCCAGGGTTTAATAAGATACTGTATGTCTGGATAGTAGAGACTCAATAAATGCTAGTTAATGTTTTTTAAAATGTGACAGTTTCTGGTTTATCTTTCTGAAACTCTTCCAACAGTTTATGTTAAAATTAATATGTGGTTCATAAATACATTGCCGGGTAAGGGAATTTAGAAAAGAGCATAATGGCAGGAAGAAGTCAGCTTGGAATTAAAATTAATGTAATTAATGATTGAATAGTGAAATGAAGAATAAAGCACTTAATCTCAGTTGTCTTTCTTCAGTTAGTGTATTTTATTTATCAAAGAATGATTTGAGTGTCTGCACTAGCCAGTTCTTTATTATGTTTGGAGAGGGGGCTCTTAGTCATACATATGTATTTACCATCAATTCACACAAATTCCAGGTCCCTTCTGGTTAACTCTTTTTAGAGGGCTGTAATTCATGGTTAACATTATGTTTATGCTTCCTTAAGAAAAAAGCTGTATGGGACAAATTTGGGCATATTTCTATTACTCTTATTTTTAACACTGGAGACTTAAAATTCTGAGTTTAAAGAAATATATCAGCTTTCTTAGGCTAACCAATAATTGTGTTTGTTGCTTAGAAAAAGCAGAGAGATCTTGCTAAAATGAGAAAATGTCTCAGACCAGAAGAACTGACAAACCAGATGAACCAAATAGAAATAAGCATGCAACATGAACAGCTGGAAGAAAGCTTTCAGGAACTTGTGGAAGATTACCGACGCGTTATTGAACGCCTGGCTCAAGAGTAAAGATTAGATTGCTCTGTACAGGAATGTTGCAAATTTCTGTACACTGTGTTGTGAAAAATCTGATGATGACTTTAATTTTAAAATCTTGTAACATTTTACTTACATTAAAAGTTATCTATCTTTAGTTGAATATTTTCTTTTGGAGAGATTGTATATTTTAAAATACTGTTTAGAGTCTATGAGCATATATTACATTAAAAAAAGATATGGCTTCTGAAATACCACTGCAATTGCTTCCCTTCTTAAACAGTATAATAAATGCTTAGTTGTGATATGTTAATGTGTGATGATATGATTCTTAAATACTTTTGATAAACTTTTTCAGTCTTGTTAAAAAATTTTAGATCTTAAACTTTTATCATCATTCCTCCCACACTTCTAAGATTTTACATCTGGCACCTTTTAAAACACCTTTCTCTAAGGTCTTCCTAGTAATCTTGTTTTTCCTATGTGATTTTTTCTAAATAGGAAATGTTCATAGTTTAGATTTATTTTATTTTAAATAAACTTCTATTAACTGCTTGTTGGGGGTAGGGTGGGTAAGAGAGAGAAGATAAACTAGATACAGTCTAAAACCTAAATGTTTGGCATCAAATATTAATTGAAGATAATCTAGAAGTTAGTATTAACATTTTATAAATAATGATGTAAGATAAGATAGAAATCAGTTTATAAAAATTCACCTTACAAACCATTATTGAAATGTATCTTGTGTAAAATGAGTTGTATATCTCTTGTGATTTGCTATATTGTTACCAAGATGTTGAAGTCCAACAAGAAAAAAACCAAAGTAATGATAAATTGCTTAATAGTCTTCCTTTATTTTTTATTGAAGTAGAGTATAAATGAATTGCTTGATACAGAATCATTAAAAGTAAAAGCTTGACGTTTATGTGTGCCAGTGAGTGAGGTATTTAGTGTCAAAAATGGGATTAAGTTGAACTTTACTTTTAAAATCTGATTTGTTCAGTGCTTAAGGCAAACTCTCAACTTGGACAAGCACTATCTTGTCCATAGATGAGCTTTCTATTAGTAAAACCTGTCAAACGTAAAGAAAGCAAAGTAACTGGTACCCTCTGGACACAAAATCGCTGTGGCTGGCAGCCTAGCGATGGCACTCAGCCATCCCCGTAGAAAGAGGATGTTGCAAAAGTTCAAACAGTCTCCTCTCAGAAGCTTATATATAAACTTGTTGATTTCTGAGAGAGTGTATATATGTACATAATTTGTTACAGATAGACTGAATAAGTTCAGTTGAAATTCTTTCTGAAACCAATATGAAAGCAATTTGTTTTCCATCTAAATTAAGTAATTTTTAAATTTTTTATTGAAAATGCACAATTGATACTAAAGATGAGCTCTGGGAAAAAACAGTACAATCTAAACATTATCTTTCAATATTGTTTTTATGTAGACACCAGAAAAAGCCAATATGATACCAATTAATGTACTTTTTTTTAAAGCAATGTTTTTTGTTCAGTTCATGCATAAAGACCTGGTTTAGCATTAACCTTTGTGACTCAAAAGCCTGTACCTTCATTTGGAGTTAGAAGGGTAAAAGTCTGATAGTAAGATCTGCACCTCGTGTGAGGTAATTAAATGCCAGGATAGATGTATAGGACTGTGTCTGAAACCAGCACAGACACCCTCTAGGTCTGGTGGTCACTTTCCACCCTCCAGTTGTAGACTTCAGCCCTTTTATCATCCACACACACAGCAACATTATTTACTGTCACCTTTGCCTTTTTCACTGCCCTTCCCCCTCCATCACTCTTAATTAATTTTTTCCTGTCCCCTCCCAATTGTACTTTGTAATACCATGTTTCCTTTCTGAGCATCAGTTTTTTCATCTGTAAAATGAGGTTGTACTAGAATGATCTCTAGGCTCCCTTCCTGTTCTAAGAACTGTGCTTATCCTTTTCATATCTTTTCTGTCCACTCTAGCTTTTATAGTCAGATGTGATATATGTATAAAGTAAAGCATTTTTATAAATCACACAAAATTCATAGTTTATACATGAATTAGTTTATGTGTGAGAGGAAAGAAAAAGTGCCTTATGTTGCTGACGGTCTCCAAATTGCAGGGGCCCCAGCTTGCTGTTCCAGAGCCTTGTCTATTCTGACGATGTATCTCATTCACCATCATCCTTGCCCGCTAGAGGAAAGCTGACAGCAAAGCCCCCAACACCATATCAGAGGATGATTAGAATCATAGACCTTAGAGGTCAATGACTTGATTCCTTAAATTCATTCTTAAGTTCTTTTTATTAGAATTTTAAAGCCAGTTTAACAGTATTAAATACTGATTCAATAATAAGGTACCCATAATTCTTCTAAATGAAATTATTTTACATTTGTATATTATCTATATATATATATACATTGGATATAGTATTTTTAACATCTCTAGGGTTCAAAATGGTTCTTATAGATGTACAATATTTCATGTTGATTTGCTCATATTAACCATTTACCTATGTTTTTTATTATAGACAACATTCAAATGAATTAATGTCTTTGTATATATATATTTTTGTGTCTGTTAAATCATTTTCCTAAGTTAAATTTCTGGGAAATGCAGCTACTGAGTCAAAGGATAGGACTATCTCTATGGCTCAGTTACATAAACTTGTGGTATTTCCCAGAATGGTTTGTAAATTACTAACATAAGAATATGTATACTGGTTTTAACAGAATTTCAATGGCATGGGATGTTGATTTTGTTGTTTCAATAAGTATAAAATCTCAAATTTATATTCCTTTTGCTTAGTGGGAAGGCTGAATATTTTTCTGTATTTTTGTGAAATTTTTTACCCAGTATGAATTATCCATTTGATTTTTTAAAAATTTACCTTTTGGGATCTACACTCTCATTTTATAGATGGACAATAGATCCAAAAGTTCACTTGCTTAAGGTCACACTGTGAATTAGTGACAAAGCCAGGACTATACCCAAGGCTCCTGACTTCCACTCCTCCAACTCATCTTCCATCAAGTAGGCCAACCAAGTCTTAAGCATACCAGCCCATTAGGCTCTTCGTAAGAGGGGATTTTTTTTCATTACCATCTGTAAAATACCTCACTAGCATGACATTTGCCCTAGTCACCAAATACTCCAATTGCCCTCTTGTTTTCATACCCTTAGAGGAGCAAGTATTAGGAAAAGGATGTTTGATTGTGATGACTGAAATTATTGGCACCTCATTTGAAGTATGGCTTGAAGTTCCTCATTTCCTCTCAACATTTTCCACTTTTCCACATCTACAACTTTTCTGTGTTTCCATATTCCTTACATCTTTATTGTAATACATATTTCATTCTCCTTGTATTGTTGCAGTGGAACTATAGAGTGCATTTAATTTACTCACTGACTTGGACAGAGCTGTCTTTATGCACATAATAAGTAGTATGCACATAGTACAAAAATGCAAAAGGGCACACACTGAGAAGTTCCTCGTCCCAATCCTCCAGAAACAACCATTGTTTCTGCTATCTTGTATATCTTTCAGAGATACATGCATAAATGAGCATATATGTATATATCTTTTATATGCCACATATACATATGGCAACCTCCCATATAGATTATTCCTAACTTGCTTTTTATACTTCCTAATATCTTGGAGATCATTAGAGCTGTCTTGTTTAATGGCTGCATGGTATCCCATTGTATGAATATACCATAAACTACTCCGCCAGTCCCCTATTATTTAGATTGTTTCCAATATTTTCCATTACAAACAATGCTGCAATGCATATTCTTGTACATGTGCTGTACACACATGTGCAAGTCTACTTACAGATTAAAGCCCTAGAAATCACAGACTTTAGTCTCACCTGCGTTCTTATACTGACTATACTACGTTTACAATAGTTAAAATTACTAACATGAACTAAGGTTACAGAAGCTTGATACTGTACCAATCTGGAGAAAACTAGGCAAACAGGAGTATTTTGGACTTCAACCATCCTCCTTCACAGCTAGAAATATGAATTATCTTAAAGGCACAATGATTTGAATGCTTAGGCATATGCACATGACTTTCTTTGTGTTTATTCCTTTAGTTTTCTTGGCTTTTCTAAGCCTTAGGATCCAGAAGAGTTGCTCTGCCACAGGATTTCTCAACACTATTGACATTTTGGGCCAGAGCATCTTTGTTGTGCGGGACTGACCCGTGTATTGTGGGATGGTTGACAGCATCCCTGGCTTCTACCCACACGATGCCAGTAGCACTACCCCTACCTCCAGCTGTAACAGCCAAACACGTCTCCAGAGATTGTCGCATGTTCTCTGGGAGGCAAAAGCACCGTTGGTTGAGAACCACTGCTATGTGGGATTGAATATTTATCCACTTTAAGCACTGACTCATTTTTATTATGTAACATGGACATAGTACAGAATTCAAAATGAGTAAAAGTATTTGAAGTAAGCTGCCCTCCTTTCCACCCAGTCCCCCAAATCACTTTTCCAGAGGCAACTGCTTTTACCAGTTTCTCTTTTGTCCCTCAGAGTTAATTATGTTTGCAAACATCCATAATTTTTTAACACAAATGGTGATAATGCTATATGCAATACTCAGAATCTTTTCCAGTTAAATTTAACTCATCTTTATTAATATATATTAGAATACTTCAATTCTGAATACCTTGATTCTAAACAGCTGTTTGATAATCCATAATTTGATTTCAATGTGTTTAAACCCAACACTGTATTAATGGACATTTAGGTTGTTTCCTATCTTCTGCTCTTACAAGCAGTGCTGCAGTGACTACTCTTGTGTATACTCCATTTTGTACATTTGGGAGTATGTATGCAAGATAGTGACGGAATCTCTGAGTGAAAGGGCATGGACATCTTACATTTTGATAGGTTTTGTACACATTTGAGACAATAGAGAAATCTGAATATGGACTCTATCTTAGATGATATGGAATTTTGTTAATTTTCATAGTTGTAATAACGGTATTGTGATTGTGTAGGAGAATGTCTTTATTCCTAGGAGTCACATGCTGAAGTATTTAGGAGCAGGGTCATGATGTATGCAACTTACATTCAAGTGGTCCACAAAAAAGTATGTAAGTGGGGTATATATACATACATACATACGTGGATGCATACATAGACATATATATGTATGTAAACAGAAATAAAGCAAATGTGACAAAAATTTCTAAATTATTGAATCTAGGTGGAAGGTATATACAGGTGTTGACTGTATGGTTCTTTCAGCCTTCCTGTATGTTTTTAAGTTTTCAAGATAAAAATTGGGAAAGAAAATATATTTCATATATGAAATCAAAACAATATTGTGAAAAAGGAACAATCAGTGAATAAGAAAGAGCTCATAGAAATTAAAATGATCATTCTAATTCAAGCAGCAGAAACTTGGGGTATAAAGTTGAAGAGATTTCCACTGACATCAAAAAGAGAAAAGATATGGGGCTGGCCCAGTGGCACAGCGGTTAAGTTTGCATGTTCCACTTTGGTGGCCCGGGGTTCACCGGTTCGGATCCCGGGTGCAGACATGGCACCGCTTGGCAAGTCGTGCTGTGGTAGGCGTCCCACATATAAAGCGGAGGAAGATGGACATGGATGTTAGCTCAGGGCCAGTCTTCCTCAACAAAAAGAGGAGGATTGGCAGCAGATGTTAGCTCAGGGCTAATCTTCCTCCAAAAAAAAAAAAGATAAAAGATAAATTATTGTGGGAAATCTGATAGCCAGCTTATTTTCATTTCAGAGAGGATAAGCAAACAGAAGGACATTATCAAAGAAAGGGAGAAAAATTCCTTAGAGGTGAAGAAATGAATCTTCAAATTAGAAGAGCTCCCTGAAGTGTGAGCAAGATCAAGTCAACATCACTAACATTTATTGAGCACTTACTATCTGCTAAGCACTTGCATTAGTCATTTCAGTTTTTAAAACCGTTTGAGGCATAGGGTATTATCCTCCAGTCAGGCCTGGAGTCTGAGGTCACACAGCTAGTAAGTGGCAGAGCTAGGATGTTGGCCCAAGTAGTAGAATTCACCTGAGTTCTTAACCACTATACTACTTACTAAAAAGATCCACATGTAGGTTAAATTATTAAATTTCAAAACACTGAGCATAAAAATAAAGACCCTAAATGCTGGCAGAGGGGAAAACACAAGTAACCTGGGAGAGGAAGGGGAATTTAAATAGCATACGACTTCTTATCAGCCATTCTTCATGCTAAAAGACAATGGAACAATGTCTTCAAAGTTCTGGTGGAAAATTATTTTGAATCTAGAATCCTATATCCAAACTATCAATCAAGTGTGAGAGCAAAATAAAGGTGGTTTTGGAAAGCTAAGAAACCAGAAAACTAACTTCACACATTTTCTGATGAAGTTACTTTTGATCTATTTTAGCAGCATAAAGGGGAAATCAAAGAGCATGTAAGATGTGGAGTACAAAAAATCATAAAACTAATCTGATTCCAATAAAAAGAAATCTGAAGATGGCAATGGAGTCACAGGTCTAAGAAAGTAATTGGTCCAAATTATAATTGGAAATTATGAACTCCAGAAAAGAAAGTGTACAAGAAAATCAGAGTCCAAATATAGTAAACTATAGTTGGCATGACTTAGAGCACTAAGCAGAAACAAAAACAGTTCAAATTGGTTGGGTTGGGTCAGATTGGGAAAGGGTAGGATGGGGACCTACTTTTCATCGTAAGCCTTGTTATAATTGCATGTTTTTAAAAACTATATATGTGTTTCTTTGATACAAAATTTTGTCAAATAATATTACTATACTGGGGGGCTGGTCCCGTGGCCGAGTGGTTAAGTTCGTGCGCTCCGCTTCAATGGCCCAGGGTTTTGCTGGTTCGGATCCTGGGCACCGAGATGGCACCGCTCCTCGGGCCACACTGAGGTGGCGTCCCACATGCCACAACCAGAAGGACCCACAACTAAAAATACACAACTATGTACCAGGGAGGCTTTGGGGAGAAAAAGGAAAAACAAAATCTTAAAAAAAAATTACTATATTGTTCAGCAACTGAAGCACCATATAAATGTCAAATAAAATACAACTGTAAACTAAGGAAATTTAAAAATAGGTTTATTTGAAGCAGACAAGTGGCAACTTTAAACAGTAAGATTGTGTTCAGCCGACTTCCACAAAGGAGAATTCACCAAAAGAAAAGATAGTGAAGAGTTTTCTTTAAAAAAAAAAAAGAGCAATACTCAATCCTTTTGTTTGGAAACTGATTCTCAAAGGAATCATAGTTCACCATGCACTTTATTTGGCTACCAAAGGCAAACTCCCCATTTTGACATCCTGGTTCTATGAATCAAGAGTCACTAAACGTAAAACCAAAGCTTTGAAATTTTTCATGTCATAATTTTGGGGGCTTTCCATTAACCCTGCAGAGAAATATAATGCAATAAAAGTGTAATGCCATCTATTATGAATGTCTGAAGAGCTACTGCATGTAATATGCTGCAAGAAGTGCCTTATAAATGTCTTGGAAAAAAAGTATTTTTTAAGACCTCCAGTGTTATAACGTACACAGGCTGGAAAAAGGTTGAATCTTCTCTCCTATGACCTTTGTGGGCCTCGCTATCTTTATCTTAAAATTGGACGGGGTAGAGTGAGAGTTGGATTAGATGATCTCTGAAGCCCTTTCTGGTTCTTCAACTGTGTTCTCTCTCTTCCAACTTAATAAAAGACCAGTCGGAAAATGTGCTTTGCTCAGACTCTCAGTTCACCTGGAGAGTCCTTTAGATTTTTAATTAATAATTTTGGCAGGTGAATCTGTGTGGAAGTCTTGGGCTGTACAGTCTGTTTGCCTAGCTCTCTGAATCCCCGCTTTGTGAAGGCTGGGGGGGCCACCACAGTGAGGCTTGTTTGCTGTCTGCTCCTGGAGCAGCTGCCGCTTTTCTTCCTTTATCCTTTATCAAGCAAAGGAAAATGCAGCGATGCTTGTGTGTGCTTCAGATGAGGAGAATGCTCTCCAGACAGGTTATTCTCCGGGTTAGAGTGGATGGGCTGAGCACAGAGGAGCTCGGCTCAATGGGAAGAGAGGTCGAGGCAGCATCTGCCCTCTTGTTTGTTTCAACAGTTTCAGTCTTGAATATAGAATTCATTGAGTGAGAGGCGAGCAGAAGAAGTTAAGAAATGCACTACTGCTTAGGGTGTCAGCCAGTTTGTGGAGTGGAGGCGGAGAGTGGGAGGGGAGAAAGGGACATGCAGCTAGTTTTCTTTTTCTATTATTAAATCCCTTGTTATTTCATAATCTCCACTTTGGAGAGTCTTACTGCAGTGTATTTTGCATAACTGTTAACAGACCAAGGAGCATTGTTTCATGCTGATAGGCAGGAAATACCAAAATCACAAATATTTTCAAACTCTGATATTAATGGTCAAACTGCTCTCTATATGAACTGATCTCATACAATCCTATAGGACCATGTATTTTTACTCAAACACACTAGGAACTAAACAGCAAACAACCATAAATCCAGCAAAAGAACAAACAAAGATGGAAAATATGAGAAGGTAACCATAACCAGGAATGTATCATCACACCAGGAGAGAAAGAAAAAAAACCAGTAAAATAAGGAATCTTATAGAAGGGTAGAAACAATGAAAGAAGAGAAACAAGTGCAGAGTGAAGGCAAAAGGAAGAAAGAATGCACAGTGGATTGCGATAAAGTCATAGGTAATGTGCATTCCTGTCCTTTCGCATGTCGTTTGCCTAGTCTGTTTCATTTTATTCTATATAGATGTGTGACTGGTCATGGTAAAAGTAGGTACCTGCCCTTAGAAAGTCCAACAAATGATATATGTGTAGAAAAAAAATCTAGATGAATATACATTAACTTATTAATAGCTATTACCTGGAGAGAGCTTTTCTGGGGGACTTCTACTTTCTATATTACACATTTCAGTATTTTTTAAACGTTTCCAAAGAGCACATATTACATACATGTGTAAACAGAAAAGAAAAACCAAAACAGACTTTTAAAAAAAACTCCAACAAGGATACAGAGAGCATTTTCCTTTCTCTTCTTTTACAAGTGTGGGTTAGAGATGCTAAAGGAAGCATTATTTCCCTTACTCTCTCCTTCATCTTTGCAAGAAATGAAGATAAAACAGGTGCAATTTCCTGGGAACTTACATAATTAGACTTCAGCATTTCTCTCAGTTCTTGGCAGCCAGGGATAGCCAGAATGTGTGACCCCTCACACCCGGCGTTGCTCCTATGGGGCTTGTAGTCTCAAGGGTATTTGGTCTTTAGGAACAATCCTGTGAGCATGTTAGTCTCAGTTTCCCAATTAGTTTCTTAAGAACAAAAATAATAAATTTCCTTGGAGCCTAGAGTTGGCACTTAAGTATTTCCCGATGGGCTGATTGATCACTAAATTCTCTTGGAAACTTTTGCCTTTCTTCCTTACTCTGAATGGAATTCTTCATTCTCCAGAAGTGTATAAGGAGTTGCCACTTTTCCAGGGATTAGTAATTGAGAGTAGATGGCAGTCGTTAATGGCACACATTTTTATTTAGATTTCATGGGGGGACTGCACACTTCTGCTTTAACCCAACTTCCTTCAGAGACAGTTTCAAGACATGCGGTCAGGGAAGCCTTGTGCCTCAAGCCTGCACAGTTCCAAAGCCAACTCTGATCGAAGCAAGCACATTATCAGAAAACTTGGACACATTAGTGAGTGAGGTCTGGGACCACCCTCATCCTCTTCCCTATACCCTTCCCATGCCATCCCTCCCTTGGCTCTTGCCACTATTCCAGGTGGGCTACTGCTCCCACAATGGATAGGCTGGTATGCTGAAGCATCATTTCTGTTTACATCTCCCATAATATCTTTCAGGCCAAAGGGTTGAACCAGCTTGAAATGAATGCAAGCCAGATTGGACCTGAGAGCAACAGCTCCCTTGGGCCAATGTTTTGGTCTTACCCTACAGCTCAGTTAGCCCTGTCTGGTCCCATTCTTCTCTGCTTACCCTGACGGAACTGCTCAGAAGGGTGCAGCATGCTATTTGAAGAGCCCATTTGGGTTAGATCTATAAATGGCTGTAGATCCCCGAAATCTTCAGAATTTCAATGCAGGAGGGGCTCAGGTAGGGGAATCTCATCTGAAAGGGGTGGGGCTTGAAGTTTCATTTGCATAGGAATTATATGACTGAGAAAAGGTCACTAGACAAATCAAAAAGTGGGAGGGGCAGGAGGGCCACGTACACCTAAAGCTCCCCTCCCCTGCCCCCGGCTCCCTCCTGGCACTGCTATAGATCAAGGAAACAGGGCACAAGCAGTGAAGAGAAATTCACTTGATTTCTCACAATTGCCCTGCATATGGCATTACTTTTCCTCAAAAAACATGGAGCACTTACACATTTTCTCCAAGCATACACCTAGATTATCTAGTAACATAACTATTATTCTCTCAAATGATTGATATAGGAAGCAACAACCACCAGCAAGTTGGCTAAGAGAGTGCCCTGGAAACTATCGGCCTGGACATATAACCATTAGAAGGTGGACCCCAACCTTAGAGGGGTCCACTCAGCTACGAGACAGGTCCCTGTTGTATGTGCAGATTACATTTACGCAGGACTCCTAGTTCATTTGACTTAAAAATGTAAATAAATAAGAGTTTCCTCATACTAAAACTGGACAAATTAGAGGGCAAGACTGTAAATATTCCTCTCAAGCCACAGAGTAAAATGCTAAGAAACAAACCTGAAATCAAATCAAAAGCCTGATTTTTCTGATTCAGATGGCAAAACTGAGAAACAAGGTCAGGAAGGGAGAATGAAGGCACCTCAGGCTACGTGACAGTCCCATGGAAGTTCTCCGGGTCCCAGGGCACCCATTTCCCTCAGCAGGCCATAGAACCTGCCTTGTGCCAAGTAGGAAATACCACATCATTTCAGCTAATTTTACAACGTGTTTATACATATACAACAATTTTCTTCTATAGATATGTAAGCACCTTAGTCTTTATTTTATAGTCTATGTTCTTAAGTATCTTGTATTATAGGTAAACCTAATAAAAATATTTAAAACTCTAAACTTGTGAAACAAGTTACAGGTTCATGTATTACAAAGCAAAATTTATTTTTAAAGAGATTTTACTTCATGTTGTATAATCCCCTAAAGCATTGAAAAAAATGTGAATTTGAATTACCAAATTCAAGACACATTACAGAAACTGATATAATTTAAATTTTATCACAAACTATATACAACTTCTGAAAAAGTTATATGGTATAAGTCTATAATAAAATATCATTAAGTAGAAGAAAGAGGACGGAAAACTAACTTTTCAAAAATATGAACATCAGAATTTATAAAGAAGATAAAAAGATTTTAAAAGATACTAATAAGACATGATCTTTTAAAACCAAGGTAAAAAGACCTATAAAACAATAATCACAATTAATAAAAACATTTTAACATTAAAGAATGAATTTTTGGAGACAGAAACTGAAAGTATTAACAAGTTATCCTTTATTTCTTGAACGCTGGTTTTGAAAATTATTCAACTTTTTATTCAAGAATCCCAAGTACAAAATCTGAATAATGGTAGGAGTTCAAATCAGTGAAGTGCCACAATATACATAATTAACCTTTATTTCCCAGGTGGGAAGATGGGCAGAAACGGGGTAGAGATGTGAGTCAGTATCGGTTACTCATCTAAATGAAAGCATTCTAATGCCCTTAGTGCCCAAGACCACAGAACGTTAGAACTGCAAGGGATCTTAGATGTCAGGAGTCTAGCCCTTTATCCTGTTGGTCAGCATGCATATACCTCATAAATTGATGACTTTGGAGGACACATGCTGACAGCTTTTATTCCTTCTAATGTCAGAAGGATGTGGTATGAAAGAAACCAAATCGAGGATCAGTGAATGAGCCATCGCCTGTGCAAGTCCACATCTGCTTCATTTCTAGCTCATCCTAAATATCCGCATTCTATGCTGAATTTATTGGGGATTTCCTCACTGGGTTCCACTATGGTGGTGCCACCTGAGTCCTCATAGTGTTTCCTTTTCCTTTTCCTTCCAGTTGCAGGGGAATAAATCGTGCATTTCTTTTCCCAGGGTTGGCTGAGCTGAATCACATGAACACGTGTTCTGTTTCAGATGTGTTTGAAATTGGGCTTAATGCCTCTGACACTTCGCTAGGGACTTCTAGGCTTCTTTTTTCTACATACTCCCTGAGACTCTATGCCCTGCTACCTCTCAGGCTCCTTTGCTGCACTCAGATTGCTGGCTTCACTTACAGAGGACAGATTTACCGTGTTCCAAAACCCTCTCCCCAGAACGGATCTGAGTTTGAAAAAGGTGGGGCTTGAAGTAACCTGTAGGAGTACTTTTCATTCGCATCCTTGTATATCTTATTTACCTCAGTGGAAAACATTATTTCTCTTTATCTTTCAAGGTGACCCAAAAGCATCCAAAACTGGATCTCCAAGAAGTAGAGCATGTATCCTCTAATGAATGGCCAAAATTCATTATCTTTAAAAGTAAAACTATCAGGACTATGCAGCCATTAAAAAGAAGGAGCTCGAGCTAAGTGTTCTAAGATTTGATGTTTACAAGTGGAAAAAGCGAGTCGTAACAGTAAGTATGTGATTCTATTTAAAATATTTGCGCATATTTGCCTGTAAGAGGAATGGAATGAAGCACACAGTGGGTGACTGGAGAGTGGGATTGTGGTGTGTAGAGAGGGTGAGGAATGAGACGCACTGTTTTTTTCACTCATTTCTGAATTGTCTGGATTTTTCACTGTGTGTAGTTAAATTCTTGAAAACTAATTAGGAGACATCAACACATTTGCCAACAATCCTTATTAATCTTTACTGCATTTAAAGTCCGGGAAACTGTTACAGTCTTGGTTTGACTGGCTCCATGGAGAGTTCAATTCCTTCACCAGACATTCTTTGACTATCAGGTTCTTGGCTGAGCACCAGCTACCAAGATGAGTAACACCTGGTCCGTGACAGGATGGAAATCTGACTCCGAACGCAGATAAGAGGAACAGTGAATTTGGTAAAATGGGCACCATCATCACTAGGGATCCATCAGCTCCCTCGCTTGACTCACAACTGGCCTTCTGTGGGCTTCCTCTTTTGGCAGCGCAATTGGCAGACGTCATCCTCTCATTCTTAAAAGTCAAATTTAGGGATTAAGAGTCCAGTTAATGCCGCTGAGCGGGAGGTGTCCTTGGGGAAAGAGAAGTCTCCTGAACATACCCACTGGGGTACCCAGAATAGATTTTGCAGCTGCACACAGATCTCCTCTTGTCTGGCGTCTCTGCTGAGTAATGTAGATTCTGGGACATCAAAGGGGCAGCTGGTGACTTTGAACCAAATTTTACCTTTCAATTGAATCCAGGGAAATAATTTGCAACAAGGTGTCGGACGATGCAAAGTGCTATGTTGAACGCTAGATTGTGCTTTATTTTTTCCTCCCAACTTCATGTTTCCATGCACCAAAATGTTGATGCTACAAATATCGGATGCCACGCTTACCTGACAGGCTTCTTCCATCCCACCTGGGCGCGGGGGCTCAGAGCAAGCGCGCAAACCGCGGCTGGAGCCCGCCTCTCGCGACGGGAGCGGGCTCGACCGGCCGCGGGTTCCCTTGCCGGCCCGGGCGTCAGAGCCGCTCCGCCGCTGGGGCTCCCGCAGTCAGCCCCCCGCGCGCACGCGCGCTCGCCTCGGGCGGGCTCGGCGCCTACGGTCTTCTGCTGGGCTGCGACTGGATGGCTCCGGAGGGCGGGGCGGGGCGGGGCAGGGCGGCGAGCGAGGGCTCGCGGCCACGTGACCAGCGCCAACATGGCGGCGCCCAGCGGCGTCCACCGGCTCGTCCTCAGAGGTAAGCACCTGGAGGACAGCCCCGTGGGGGTCCGCGCCGTCGCTCGCTCGCTGCGCACCCGGGTTGAAAGGGGTACACATCCGTGCTCAGACGTCTCGGCGCACACGAGTGTACTTTCAGTTTTACGGACACGCGCACACTTTGACACATTGACACGCTGCAGGAACAGACACCTTGGTTCACTCGTCACTCGCTTGGACCACGTCACTGCGTGGCATCTGTTCACAGTCACTTGAGATTAATGGGACACTGTCTGAAGTTTTCTTCTCCACTTTTGTTGTTTGGTTAGCGTAGCAAACTTATTTACTCCGGCTGCGGAGAGCTGAAGTTACCATAACTCTGAAATGTACCTGGACACCCAGTTGACACAGAGAAGGCAACTTGTAGCTGTTGGCATGATACAACACAAAGCCAACAGGATATAATGTTGGCTTTGGGGAACTTGAAAAATGGGATTATTCTCTTCCAGTGACTTAAAGTTACGAAGAGGAGAAATTATGTCTGGGTAGCTCTCAGTAAGTGTTATCCTTGCGTGAGGGGTGAGATTTTAGTAAATGTACAAATAGTTTTTCAGCTGAATTAGGGGAATTTTTGTTGGATTGGAACTAGTTTCTGAGTCTTTATTGGAAAGAACTAGGAAGTTGTTTCAAGAATGAAGGGAGACGGGAACTAACGTATTTTGAGGGACTGCTTAGGTGTCAGGCCCGTAGGAACAATAGTCTTGTGAGGTAAATATTATTTTCATAGTAAATAGCTGTCGTTTATTAAATGCCTTTTAAGTATATGATACTGTGTTAAACACCTTATATATAGTAGCTACCTTTTAAAACTCAGTGAGATAGGCATTATTCCCTTTTGCAGACAAGAAAAGTGAGGCAGAGAGGTTAAATAATATGACTAAGGTCACAGATGGTAAGAGTCAAAATGGGCATTTGGACATGACTGATTTTTTTTTTTTTTTTTTGACGAAGATTAGCCCTGAGCTAACATCTGCTGCCAATCCCTCCCCATTTTTTTTCCTGAGGAAGATTGGCCCTGAGCTAGCATCGGTGCCCATCTTCCTCTACTTTTTATGTATGGAACGCCTGCCACAGCATGGCCTGACAAATGGTGTGTAGGTCAGCACTCGGGATTGGGGCCTGCAAACCCCAGGCTGCTGAAGGGGAGTATGTGAATTTAACCACTATGTCACCAGGTTGACCCCTGATTTTTTTTTAATGGTTCATTCCTCACTGCATGGCATGGTCTGTCCATAGAAATCAATGTGCAGAGTTCAGGTGGGACAGGACAGCTCTGATGAGTGTGTGTGAAAAGCAGAGAGGAAGATGTTTTAGAAAGAAGGAGATTGATAGGCGGATAGACCTCAGTCTTTCGGAGTTAGTGGAGATGAGTAAGGAGCCACAGGAAGATTTGAGGTGAGAAACGTGTAAGGGGAAGGTGCTGTAGGCAGTATTTTGGATGGTTGGATGGAAGAGTGGAGGTCAAATGAGAGTGCAGCCTTGTGAAAAGAGTGCAGTTTACATCTTTTAAGATCTGGGTTCCAGTCCAAACTCTGTTTACTAATCAAGTTACTTTCTGTTTCCTCTTTTAAAAAATAATGGCATTTAGACGTTTTGTGTGTGCGCGCTGCAGGTAATGGTGAAGAGGATCGAGTCAGGGTAAAGGAGGAGGCCAAACACGTACACATGTGTCCAACACGCAGGTCTGACATGGAAATGAATACGTTCCTCCACGTCTTCTGCTCTTCTACCTATATACTCTGTTTCCATTAATGGGATCACCATCTAGTCAGTATCTAAGTGAAAGCATTTGAGTTCTTTTGGTGTCCACCATTGCCCTCAATTTCTTTGTCCAGTGAGTCAGTAAATCCCATTTTTGGATCCCCTGCAGTTTTCTGCATGGTGTGGGTGCAGTTCTTCCCCGTTCCTTGCCTAGACGAGGTCCTTGTAGCTGGTCTCCACCTCGTCCTTCTTCCCCACAACCGGAATTTCTTTCTAAAATTCAGATCTGATTATGATGCCTCCCTACCGAAAAGCCCCTGGGAACTCCTCATTGAGGAGATAAAGTCTGAATCCCTTAGCATGGAAGAATAACTCCATCACAGTGTGGCCTCAGTTTACCTTTTCAGCCTCATCCCCTGCCAGTTCCCTACCCTTCTATCTCTGCTAAGGTTCACCATTATGTACCTCTATAATTGCTCTGCCTGCAATGTCCTTTTTGTGTGTGTGTGAGGAAGATTGTCCCTGAGCTAACATCTGTGCCAATCTTCCTCTATTTTGTATGTGGGATGTTGCCATAGCATGACTTCATGAGTGGTGTCTAGGCCCACGCCTGAGATCTGAACCAGCAAACCCCAGGGCACCAAAGTAGAGCCCTCGAACTTAACCACTAGGCCACCGGGCCAGCCCCTGCAATATCCTTTTTCACCCAGAAAACCATTCATCCTTCAACGTCACACTTAAAGGCAATCTCTCCTTTAAAGCAGCATTGCGTCTGCCCAGTCAAACTGACCCAGTCTACTTACGTAGCAAGTAAGGTGTACCTTATGGTGTACCTTTATCACAACAGTTCTCACCAGGTATCAAAGTATGTACACTTATCTAAAAAGTATTTGTTTACACCTCTATCTCACCTGCCAGAGTAGGAGCTTCTTACGGGCAAGGATCTTACCTTCTTCATCTCTGTCTCCCCAAAGCCTGGAGAGCAATGTCCGTACATAGTAAGTACTCAGTTTCATAACTGAATGAAAGACCTTTCAGAATTCAACCTCCTTTGGAAATATTTGTTCACAAAAGTTGTACAGTAGGCCTAAAGAATAATTTATCTCAAAATGTCAGTTTTCTTCACATGATAGGCCAAACTAGTGACTTTCTTCTTCCTTCTTCCCTCCCTCCTTCCCTCCTCTGCATGCTGTCTCTCTCTCCCTCTTTTCCTTTTTTATATTACATCTCCTTCTGATAATAATTTAAGGCAATTTTTACATCTGCATAATTTTTTTTGTCAACTGTGAGAATTTCATTCCAGGTAATTTGAATTCTGAGTCAGACTTACTGGAGATGATTGGAAAACAGAGATTGGAGGTGGGGGAGGGAGAGAAATCTAGAAGTGCCTGAGGTTTAAGTGGTGTAGTCATGGGAGATATGAAGGAAGCTGATGGAAGTAAACTCTTGGACCTAAGTACTGTCCTGCTGTCTTTCCACAATCCATGTGGAGGGAGCTGAAGCTGGTGAGAGGAGAGGGGGCAGACTGTTGACAAGTCCAGCAGAAAGTCTAAGAAAGGCACTGTTGGTGAGTGTGTGAAATAGTTTGGCCTTTCCAGAGGTTTGTGTGGCAATGTGTATCAAGGTGTAAGGTGTACATTCTTTTTACCTAACAATTCTGCTTTTAAGAATTTATCCTGAGAGAACAATAGGATCAGTGTGGAAAGATATATGAGTAAGAATGTAGCTTTATGATAATAGTAATTGGGAAATATTAGACAGAATCTGAAATGTCTGTTGGTAAGAGAATGGCTAAATAAATTATAGTTCATCCATACAATGGAGTACTATGCAGCCATTAAAAAGATGATGTAGCTGCATGGGAGACTTGGTTGTTGACATATATTGAGAAAAAAAGGAAGAGTATAGAACAGTATTTCCCACTTATGTAAAATTATATATCTTTGTTTCCTTATGTGTTTATATGCACAAAGAGATATCTGGAATGATGTTCACCCAAATGTTCATAGCTATTATATCTAGATGGTGAGATTGGACTGATTTTTACTTTCTTTATACCTGATGTGCTTGAATTTTGTACATTGAGAAGATAACATTTTTATTATCCAAAGGAGTATATTTTTAATGTATTAAAAATAAAAAGAAATATAGGGTCTGGCCTGGTGGCATAGTGGTTAAGTTCGTGCACTCTGCTTTGGTGGCCCAGGTTTGTGGGTTTGCATCTGGGCGTGAACCTACACACTGCTCATCAAGCCATGCTGTGCCACCTCCCATATACAAAATGGAGGAAGATTGACACAGATGTTAGGTCAGCGACAATCTTCCTCAAGCAATAAGAGGAAGATTGGCAATGGATGTTAGCTCAGAGCCAATCTTCCTCACACGCACACACAAAGAAATATAAAAGGCATTGAATGTTTGAATGGGACCAGACTCGAGGGAAAGATGTCTTTTTACTATGCATACCCTCTGCAACAAAGCAAAATGTCTATGTAATTTATAATATAGGAAAGCAACATCTTCAAGATTTCCATGATCACAGAATGGTAAATGGAAATTACTTACATATACTCATTATTATAATTTAAGATGTATATAATGCTTATAATATTTTATTATTCTTGATTTTTTTATTTTAACAAATGTAAAAATATATATATATGCTTCTGTTCATTTGTGACTCTAAGGCCATAGATTCTTCCACTGAGAATTCTCTTACCATAGTGGTTTTTCAAAAATCTAGCCTCCAGGTAGGAGAGGGGCTATTGTATATCATGAATTAAGTACTTGAAACTTTTGTCAACTGACCTGAGATCCTTGCTACCTTGTGTGGCATCTGTAGGAAAATGTATCCTCAGTTTCAGCAAACCAACTTAGAATTAAACTTTTTGGATGCAGTCCATGGGTGATTTGGAAAATGCTAATATTAATAAGGAGCTTCCTGTGACTTAAACTCTATTCGTGTTGATAACCAGAGGATGGAGATGGATTTTTGGTATATGATATTTTTTAACAAATACATTTCAACTCTATTATAATATAGCTTTTTACTGCATAACATACTTAACAATCAAATCGCAGCATGGCTTTCATTAATTTCTTGAGGTAAGATGTGATGAAAAAAATAGCATCTCCCTTAGGATACTATCAAAATTCTTTTTTATTTAATTGAGTTCATAATAGTTTACATCAATGTGAGATTTCAATTGTATATTATTTCTTCACTGTCACCACATAAGTGCTCCCCTTCACCCCCTGTGCCCACCCCCCACCCCTCAAAATTCTTTGATACAAGAAGTGGGATCTATATTCCCTCCCCTTGAATCCAGACCGTCTTGTGGCTGCTTCCACCAAAAGAGAGTAGGGGGGTGATGCTGTGTGACTTTCAAGGCTATCTTAGAAGGGAATGCAGCTTCTGCCTTGTTCACTGGAACAGTCGTGCTTGGAGCCTGAGCTGCCTTGGAAGAGACCCAACTACCCTGGGGCTACCGTGCTGTGAGGAAGCCAAGCCACTGGGATAGGCCACTTGAAAGTGGTCTCGTCAGGAGACCTAGTCTTTAAGTCATCCCCTCACAGGCACCAGATATGTGAGTGAATGAGCCCTCAGATGGTTCCAGACCTCAGCCATTGAGGCATCCCCAGCCTTCAAGGGACTCAGACATCATGTAGCCTCAGACATTCATTTCCGAATTCCTGACCCAAATAATTCATGAGCATATTAAAATTACTAGTTTTTGTTTAATACTGTTAAGTTTTGGGTAACTTGTTACACAGCAATAGTAACTGGAATGGTATAAAATATCTAATTTTCAGGGGAAAACCTAAGGAACCACTTGTAGGGAGTACATGCAGGCAGTAACGTGGACCTTTTCTCTCTATGCTCACTGTCCCCTTAATGATCTCATCAGTCCAGAGGCTCTAAACACCATCCATTAAGCTGTTGACTCCCATATTTATGCCCCCAGCCAAGACCTTTCTCCTAATTCCAGACTCATACATCCAAGTGCCTACTGAACACTTCCCCGTGGATGTCTGACAGCCATCTCAAAATCAACATGTCCCAAACTCCAAAACTGGACTTCTAATCTCTTCCCTAAAACTTGCTCCACTCCAAAGACTTCCCTAACTCAGTTGATGGTAATTTCATCCTGTCAGTTTCTCAGACCATAAACTTTTCTATCACCCCCAATTCCTTTCTTCCTCTCACTCTGTATCCAATCTGTCAGGAAATCCTGTGGAGGGCCAGCCCCATGGCTGAGTAGTTAAAGTTCCGCGTGCTCCGCTGTGGCAGCCTGGGTTCGCAGGTTCAGATCCAGGGTGCAGACCTCCTCCACTCATCGGCCAGGCTGTGGAGGCATCCCACATGTAAAGTACAGGAAGATTGGCACAGGTGTTAGCTCAGGCCTAATCTTCCTCAAGCAAAAAAAGAGGAGAGGGGCTGGCCCCGTGGCCGAGTGGTTAAGTTCACGCGCTCCGCTGCAGGCAGCCCGGTGTTTCATTGGTTCGAATCCTGGGCACGGACATGGCACTGCTCATCAAACCACGCTGAGGCAGCATCCCACATGCCACAACTAGAAGGACCCACAATGAAGAGTGTACAACTGTGTACTGGGGGGCTTTGGGGATAAAAAGGAAAAAAATAAAATCTTTAAAAAAAGGAAAAAAAGAGGAGGATTGGCAATAGATGTTAGCTCAGGGTGAATCTTCCTCACAAAAAAACAACAAAAAAAGGGAAAAACAAAATTTCATTGAATCTACCTTTAAGATATACCCAGAATACAAACATTTTTGTCACCCCCACTGTCACCACCCTGAGTTCAGCCGCTATCATGTCTTACCTGGATCACTGCAATAACCCACCAGTGGTCCTCCTGCTTCTTCTACCCTTGCCCTCCTATACTTGATTCTCAACACAGCAGCCAAACTGAGCTTCTAAAAATGTAAGTCAGAGCCAGCCCTGATGACCTAGCAGTTAAAGTTCAGCGTGCTCTGCTTAGTCAGCCCAGGTTTGGTTCCTGGATGCAGAACCACACCATTCGTTTGTCAGTAGCTGTGCTGTGGTGGTGGCTCACATAGGAAAACTAGAAGGACTTACAACTAGAGTATACAGCTATGTACTGGGGCTTTGGGGAGGGAGGAAAAAAAGAGAGGAAGATTAGCAACAGATGTTAGCTCAGGGTGAATCTTTCCCAGCAAAAAAAAAAAAAAACAATGTAAGTCAGATCATGTGATTCTTTTGCTCAAAACCTTTCACTCAGAGTAAAAGCCAAAGTCTTTATATTGTCATATAAGACCCTACTCTTAGCACCTAACACTTTCTAACACATTGTATGATGTACTTTATTTGTCATATTTATTGTCTGTTGCCTATCTCCCCCACTAGAACGTAAGTTCCACAAAGAGAAAGGTTTTTGTTTTGTTACCTAACATATCCCACCTACTTCAAACAATGCCTGACATAATAAGCGTTCAAGAAAGGTTTTTTGAATGAATAAATGAAAAGTGGCTAGTTAATTCTGATACAATAAAGTTATTAATATGAATCTCTATGAATCAAATAATGTGTTAAAATACATAAAGTAAGAGCTATTAGAAATAAAAGGAAAAATGGATAAAACCACAATCATAGTGGGAAACTTTAGCATGACTCTAATTTGGCAATTTATGGCACAGACATAATAAGGTTATTGAAGTTGAGAATGTTGTAACTAGTAAATTTGATTTAATATTAAATTTGATACCTTGGATTAAAGGGATTTTTTTTACAAATATACATGAATAGGATAAAACTTGATGAGTTACGCCACTAAAAAACCTCAATAAGTTCTAGAAAGAAAAATTACATAAACTACATTCTCTGATCACAAGGCATTAATGAACAGATTAATGGGGAGAGAGAAGAGATTTGACTGAAGCATTGTGGAAACACAAAGGGAATCTAGATAGTGGCGGATGTGCCATTAACACTGTACTGGACTTGGAATACACAGTTCTTGTTCTCCATGCATTCACAGTCCTTTAGGAGAATTGGACATTAAATCAATTATTACAACAGAGGAAGATAAATGCACAGATAGAGGTAAGCAAACGGTGCAATGGGATCATCCAATAGAGACTGAGGAGTCTTCACCTTCACAGAGGAGGAGAAGACTGAGCTGAGTTCTCCTGTATAGGAGGGCCTGGTCAGATGAAGGAGTCTAGAGACAGAGCGGGCCTCTTGCCCAAAGTAAGGGACGTGGGAGCCCATGCAGCCTTCTGGGAGCTCTGCCGGTTTAATATGGCAAGCAAGTAGGGTGAGAGCTAGGGAGTAGCCAGAGGGGAAGTTGGAGATGGCTACTTTGGGCAGTAGAATATGCAGGATTTGGGGACCACCTGAATGGCTGAGGCCTGTGTGTGAGAAGGGGTAAAGATACCAGACTCCTGCTCCGTTAGGGTTGGAGGAAATGGTAGGTGTGCATGCAGATACTTTTTAGGTAGGAGAGGGGATAGAAATTGAAAAAACTTCATCCCCCAGTGACTTCTATTTCTTTCTGTGCATTTTTGCAGAGATTAGAGATGAAACGAGGTGGGGGATTGGGAAATAGGAGGAAAAACTGATCAGGAATAATGGAAGGATTGCTCAGCAGTGTTGAGATCCAAGAGAAATTAGAGACAGTATATTTGTAGTGGCCCCTTTCATTGCCACTGTGTGATTTTCTTCAAATGGGCATCATCCTGTGTGTGTAAGAGTGAAGGTAGATGGTTGGGTTGATTGGAATTTTCCAGATGGATGCACTGGAAGGACCAGGGAGTAAAATGGAACTAATGAATTCCAGAGTCTAGCCTATGCTGGAAATTTCTTAAGGACATAGACCTTGTCTATCTTGTTTTTTGGGGGGGGGCCATTATTATTACAATGAATAATCGAGAGTGTGGAAGTGAAAAGAGAAGAGGCTGATAGTTTGGAGGAGAAAGGAATTGTCCTAAGATGGGAATTCCTAGGAAGGTTGAAGAACAGGTACACTGGGAATGGGGAGTGAGAGAACAGGAAGTTTTCGGGGGAGTAGTCGGAGTTTCATGATGGAAGTGAGTTCTGAACTGGGTCAAATAGTTTTTAGTTTAACTGGAGAAAGAAGCCTAATACATATAACAATGCAGAACAGTATAGAAGTGGTCTGGGAATAAGAGGAAGGTAAGGTAATTTGGGGCTGGAGTGATTACTTCACAGAAGAAATGAGAGTTGAATAGGGCCTTGAGGGATGAGTAAAGTGGTCAACAGAGAGGCTGAGGGAGGCATTCCTAAGGGGATAAAGCAGAGCAGTAGTCAGGCCGGCCAGTGGCGTAGTGGTTAAGTTCACATGCTCTGCTTCAGTGGCCTAAGGTTTGCTGGTTGGGATCCTGGGCATGGACCTACACACCACTCATCAAGCCATGCTGAGGTGGCATCCCACATAGAAGAACTGGAAGGACTTGCAACTAGGATATACAACTGTGTACTGGAGCTTTGGAGAGGGGAAAAAAAAAAAAGAGGAATATTGGCAACAGATGTTAGCTCAGAGCCAATCCTCCTCACCAGAAAGCATACATTAAAAAAAAAAAAAAAAAGTGGGCAAATCATTTGGAAACAGGAAAAGTCAAGACATGTTTGGAGAGTTCTGGAATGGTGAGTTTGGCTGTAGCAGAGAGTTTGTATAGGGGAGGTATAGGAGATGAAGAGTAGTAATACAGGCTAGGGCCAGGTTGTGGAGAACCTTGGAGGCCAGCTTAGGGTTTATCTTATAGGAAGCCGAGACCACTGAAGGTTTTTGACAAGAAAGTGAAATGGTGTCTCCATTTTAATCTGCTGCTAGTGGTGTTCTGGATGTATTGGAGAGGGAAAGCCATGACATCAGTTAGGGGGTGGTGGCAGAAGCAAAGTGACAGGGCCCTGAACTAGTGCAATGACTGTGGGATGGAAAGGGAGAGATGGATACAAGAGAAATGAAACAGAGAAGAACTCATCAGGCCCTGGTGACTTGTTGGAAAGGAGAGCCAAGGAAGGTGAGGATCATCAAAGCAGAAGAGGAGTTGGTAGAAGAGAGAGCCTAGTCAGGAAGAGGCTCAGGAGGAAGCTTTGGGATGACTCAGTAAAGGTCAGTGAATTTGGCCACTAGGAGGTCATGGTGGCTTGGACCAAATTTTATCAGTGGAAGGAACAGATGAAAAGTGATGGTTCTTAGTGGCTGTAGAGAAGTGTGAGGTTTTTGTCCTCTTTTTTTTTTATAACAACTTTATCAAGATAAAATTCATAGACAATACATTCACCTATTTAAAGTGTACAATTCACTGGTTTTTAGTATATTCAAAGAGTTGTCCAACCATTATCACAGTTGATTTTCATTTTCATCACCCCCAAAACTTCTTACCTGTTAGCAGTCACTCCCCAATCTTCCCATCCCCACCAGCCCTAGGTAACCACTGATCTGCTTTCTGTCTCTATAGATTTGCCTATTCTGGACATTTCAAATAAATGGACTCATATAATATGTGGTCTTTTGTGACTGGCTTCTTTCACTTAGCATATTTTCAAGGTTCATCCATGTCGTAGTATGTGTCAATACTTCATCCCTTTTTATTGCCAAAAAATATTCCATTGTATAGATATGTCACATTTTCCTTATCCATTCACCAATTCTTGGACATTTGGATTATTTCCAGTTTTTGGCTCTTATGAATAATGCTGCTGTGGACATTTATGTGGACATATGTTTTGTTTTTGAAATAGAGGCCCTGGCTATGTTTAGAAGCAAAGGGAAGGAAGGAAACTGATAAGAAAGAAGGAAATCCACTGGAAATCCTGGAGATCAGGGGGCTTTCTGGAGAGAGAGCAGACTTGAAAGAGGTGGAAAGGAACAGAAGGAGGAGAAGAGGGAGATTCCCCTAGGAAGTAGGGAGAATGCCTCTACCTCTGAGGTAGGACTGGAGGAAGAGTGGGAATTTCTTTTTCTAGGAATGAAAATACTTTGAAAATATATTTTCTGATTATAAAGGTAATATGAAGCAGGCTGTGTATTAGTGCCTAAGAATGTGAGTTCTCAAGTTAGGCTGCTTAGGTTTGAATCCTGACGCTGCTGCTTACTAGTTGTGGAACCTTGGACATGTTAGTTAACCTACCTAAGTTTCAGTTTCTTCGTTTGTAAAATGGGGATGAGACAAGTACCTACCTTACTGGTACTTGTGAGGATTAAAGAAATAATGCCTGTGCAGCTCTATTAGTTACCTATTATGTAACAAATTATCCCAAACAACAAACACTTACTATGTCATGGTTTCTGAAGGCCAAGAATCCGGGCATGGCTTAGCTGGGTGCCTCTGGCTCAGGATTTTTCATGAGGTTGTAGTTGAGCTGTTGGCGGGAGCTGCAGTCATCCCAGGACTCGACTGGGGCTGGAGGACCCACTTCCAAGCTCACATGGCCAGCCTTGGTTCTTTGTGGAGACTTCACTTTCTTGCCACCTGTGTGTCTCTATAAGATTGCTCACAACATGGCAGCCTGCTTTTTCCAAAACTGGTCATGCAAGAGAGGGAGAACCAGGGTGGCCAGGACAGAAGCCACAGTCTTTTATAACCTGATCTCAGAAGTGACCTCCTATCACTCCTGCCATATGCTATCGATCACACAGACCAGCACAGTGTGGCAGACCAGGGTGTGAATGCCCGGAGACTGGGTCATTGGGGACCATCTTGAAGGCTGGCTACCACAACAGCTCTTAGCACAGTGCCTGACACATAAAAAGCCCTTAATAACTATTCATAGTGATAGTATTAAGATATTATAGAAATGTATAAAGAAGAAAGTATAAGTCACCCATGATCTCACCATTTGGATAGAAAGAGTAGGCATTTCTAAAATGACTTTTTTTCTTAAGGAGGGCTACTGGAAATACGACTATGATTTAAACAAACTTTTAACACATCCACAAGAGAAAACTTTTCTTTTTTTGTGAGGAAGACTGGCCCTGAGCTAACATCTGTTGCCAATCTTCCTCTTTTTGCTTGAGGAAAATTGTCACTGAGCTAACATCTGTGCCAATCTTCCTCTACTTTATGTGGGATGCTACCACAGCGTGGCTAGTAGAGCGGTGTAGGTCGGCGCTGGGATACAAACCCGTGAACCCCGCGCGCAAAGTGTAGTGCATGGACTTAACCTCTACACCACGGGGGCTGGCAGGAGAAAACTTTTTAATTACTGAAATATTATGTTAGGAAAATTAACTTTGAGGTCCTTTTATCTCTCACATTTGGAGTCTATATATCACACTCTTATTTATCCTTCTATTCAGCATCGTAATAATTCTGAATTTAGGGCATCCCATACACTGTCTCTGTCATCAGTAAGATTATGATTTTCCTGTAAGATCAAGTAGAAATAGGTCAGGGATGAAAAGAACTCCCTCGCCATCCTCTCTGCCAACTGGCTGATGCTGCTGAAAACCAGCCCCTCTAGGAATTGATATTTCAAAAGACAGCTCCTCTCTGTCGTCTCCTGTCATTTCTCCCTTACTTTACGCTCTGTGAATAGCAGCTGTTCAGGGCATTGCCAAGTGCAGGGGTGTTGCAATCAGAAAAGGGAATGAGCGACACAGCAGGAGAAGGCTGTGCCGGGTGTAGTGGGGTGCCGTTCTCTGTGATACAGTGAGTAGGTGGGGGACGCGACAAACAGCTAGGTAGCAGTATGATGGCAGTTGGGAAGCGTGTGAAAGATTATCAATTACCTAGATTTAAAAAAAAAAAGCCCTCAAACATCTCTTTCACCAGTCACTTTTCAGCAAAACCTCCTAACTCAGGGGTCAGGGAGACAGTACGCATTAAAGAAAAAATCACAGCTGCGGAGGGAAGTCTTGTAAAGTGGGCTTAGGCGGATTCGTACTTTATTTTAGCCTCTTTTATAAGGATCAGATTAATTTCGAATACGGTTTTCTACTTTAATGTTACTGCTTTAATCATTAGACTACCACCAATTCCTTCAGGCAATAGGAAGCGATTGAAGATTTAATGAGATTCATATTGCTTATGCTTAAATGTTGATGACTTCCTGCATGCATATTAATGATTCCTGACCTTGAGCTTAAACTCCTTCCCAGTACAGATTCTCATCAAGCGTACCTACTAGATCCCTCAGTGCTCCCCTAATACCTGGTTTGTTTCCAAAAGTACCTTCACCTGTCATGTTCAATGTGTCAGATTTTTCAGTACCCTTGTCTAACTCGTCTTCCCGTTCTTACCATGACTGTAAATCTGGAAAATTTAGGGGGAGAAAAATCAGCAACTCTTAACAGGGGATTTAGCCTCGTTTAAAAGACTGTTCTGTTCAGCAGACCTTGAACATGCCTTAATTGGTTGTCTAGGTCAGTATGTCCAAACGGCAACTCTCAGACCCCTTCCAGGCCGCCAAGCGTTTCTGGGTGGCTTGTGTGTGTGCGCTCCGGCTGTCGAGCAGCAGGACTCAGCCGCTGTCCCCTGCTTTGGTGGCCCCATCCTTTAGTTCACGCTCACCCCCTCCTGCCACAGAGGCCTGGGAAACCCTGACTGACCACCTGGTCTCCTCTTGCCCAGCATCCATGCGTCTGCACCCCCACCCTTGCCCCAATTATCCCCTCAGCCACTTCGGCAGATTTCCTGACCAACAGTCCTTCCCTGAACTAGGACCCAGGGCAGGAGTTGGAGTGTGTGAGAGAAGTGAGGGGACCAGAGTCTGAGAGAAGGTGAAAGTGAGAGCAAAGAAATGTGAGAGAGAGAGGAGAGAAAGGATCGCATCAACTGAAGAGAAAATGAATATTTAAGAACTTGAAGGTGAAGAAGTATGTGTACACAGAATGTGAGTGGGAAGAAGTAGGTAAAGAGGAGGAGGAGCTTGTGTACGGTGATGGTAGTTGCTGAGATGAGGAACAAAAGAGAGAAATTTGCGTGTGAAAGAGGCCCATGTGAGAGAATGAGAAGAGAAAATGGAGAGAGCTAAACAACAGCTCTGCTTGGCAGAACATGACCACGCATGTCGTTGGGAAACATGGTCTGACAAAGCATTTTTTTCAGATTTGTGAATATATTTATAACCAAAAAAATATATTATAAAAAAGTTAAACTACAAATAAATATACCCTTAGAAGAGTATATTACCTTGAGGTTGTTTTCAGATGTCCCAAATGTATAGTCGTTTGATTCATAAGCACAGCCTGCTGCTGGCATGTTAATTGTTTTAATTTTGGCTTGTCCCAACCAAGACTTTGGACAGTATCAATTTTAATGACTTAAGTGCTTGCCGTTACTAAAAACAAATAAATGGGGTAATTTTTACACACAAATAGAAGTTTTTCATCTTTTTGAATAAATCTTCTGTTGATAGCAATTAACTAAATAGGTGGGGAGATATCCATTTTGTGAAATCGATTTTTCATATTTATCTTTATCTTATCAAAATCTTTATCTTTTAAAAAGAACTTTTAAAAAATAGCCAGAAAATTTCATACCTTTTAACTCAATTATTTAATTCTACTTCTAGGAATCTATATTCAGAAAATAACCAGAGGTGCTAGTAAAGATTTAGTGTCAAGGATGTCTATTACAGTGTTGCTTATATTAGCAAAGAACTGGAAACACCTTAAATGTCCAATAAAATAGAGGAATGATTAAGTAAATTATGATAAATCCGTAAGATGAGAGGGACTGTTATATAGTCTTTAAACTACTTCCCCCAATTCTCCACACTGCAGTCAAATGACCTTTTAAAAAGCATGCTTTCCAATGAGATCATTTCACTCCCTCTTAAAACCTTTCTTTGGCTTCCCATTGCACTACCATGAAAATCCTGACCTCCAAGGCCCACTGGCCTTGTCTTACCACTCCAGCCCTCCAGTCCCTCCACTCCTGTCTACTGGTCTGCTCCTAAGATGCTCTAATTCCTGAAGCCCTTTCCTCCTTGAGATCTTTGCATCTACTGTTCCCCATGCTTGAATTGCCCTTCCTCAGAGCTCTTCGCCTGGCTAATTCCTGCTTGTTCTTGAGGTCTTAAACTCATCAGAGTGGTTTCCTGGACTTTTCTACTGCCCCTGTGCTCCATCCGCCAGCATATTCTCTCATTGTGGTCTGTGCTTCTCCTTCATAAAACACATAGCACATTTTAAAATCATATGTTCACTTGTGTGGTTGTTCTTTTAATGCCCAGCTCCCCTCTGGACTTTGTCGTTTTGCTCTCCTTTCTGGGAGTGTTCCTCAAATTTATTCTCTGCCCCTTCAGTTGAGGTTTTCATGTCTGTTGTAATATTTTTAATCTCCAAGAGTCTGTCTTGTCCCCTGAAAGTTTTTTTAAATAGTGTTCTGTTCTTGTTTCATGGTTATAATATTTTTCTTGAGTATATTATTAATAATTTTCTAGAAATTTTCTTCTCTGTATATTCTCTGTTTCCTCTGAGTTTTTTTTTTTTTTCTTTTTGTTATTGTTGTTTGGGATTTATCTTTTGTATAAGAGGCTTTCTCTGGTATCTGAAAATCCGTGATTGTTTGCTTCTGTATAAGAGTGGGGGCTTTAAAGCCGAGTGGGCTCATGAAAGCCAAGGAAAGAGTGAGAACAGTCACAAGATTGTAGAAGACCAAGAAGACTTAGCAACTGACTACATGGTGGAATACTGGATGGGATCCTGGACCAGACAAAAGGGCACTAGAGGGAAAACTGGGGAAATTCAAATAGGGTCCATATTTCAGTTAATAGTAATCTACTAATGTTAATTTCCCTGTTTTTTTTTGATAATAAAACTGTGGTTATGAAAAATGTTAGCATTAGGGTATGCTGGATGAAGGATGTACAGGAACTCTCTGTACTTTTGTTTCCCTTTGTACTATTTTCTGTAAGTCTAAAATTATTTCAAAATAAAAAGGAAAAGCAAGACAAACTGAGTGCAAGCTCTGAGCAAGTGGCGAAGGCAGGTTGCTCTGGGTCAGCTCTGAGCTGTGGGGTAATCTCATTGGGTCAACATCTTACAGTCATTTTTCCTAGGCTATTCAGAGTCCCCAGAGCAGGTTCTATTAATTTCCTGCCTGAAAGGCAAAGGTCTGCTGCCAACATTCTGGAAGCTAAGTAGGAGGGGTGGAAGGTGGGGAGTGGGTCTCAGCTCCCAAGTATGTAATTGTTCACTTAATCCCCTAAATTCATTATAGAACCCCACGCTTAATGGTTCCTGGTGTTCTCTAGTCAGAGACCTTCTGTTTTACTGTCTCCTGAGAATAATTTTGCCAGAGTGGTAGAGGGGCAGTCATTCCACTTTGTAGAGTATGAGATCTGAGGATTTAACTGTGTCTAAATTGAAACAGATTTTCAACCCATCTTCCTTATTTTAGGTCCACTTCACCCTTATATCTAGAGAAACCTGGTGCTACCAGTTGACTCCTGGGAATTCTCACTGTTCTCCACTGCCTGAACAGGACACAGTTTTCTTGGTTTCACTAAGTCATTTGCCTCCCATCATCTGCTTTCCAGCTTCCAATCTTCTCCAACCCCCTGTTGCTCCTCTCCTATTCTCTCTGATTTTATAGGTTCATGCCTTAATCTATAAGAGAGGCAGTAAAAGTAGATGAATTGTGTTCAGTTCACCATCTTTATTGACTTCTGAAATGAATTTGGTACATCTGAGCCAGAAATACTGCCCTTATATGTATCAGATTTTGTTTCAGTTTTATAATTTCTTTTGTGGGGGTAATTCTCATCTAATTGTCAATCCTTTCCCTTTACCCCGTGACAATTATCCAACTTGTTGAATGGTTCTCAGGGTCTTACCACCTCTGATATGATAAAACACTCAAGTCTTTCTGCAGATCTTTTTATTTTTCTGTTAAATCTTGGGCAGGATAACACTGTTAATCTTTGAATACTGATTTACTCACGAATCACATTTTATCCACATCCCTAATTCTCCCTTTCTTTAATTTACTTTCTTTTGCCCTAATACTTCATATCTGGTAATTTCATTAGTCAGAAATCTATCAAGCACTTACTGTGCATGGATCTTCAATGATGAAGAAAGCTCCCTTGCCTTTAGGGAGCTTATAATCTACTGGAGAGTATAGACGAATATGTGGGTATTGGCAGTGCATGTGTTAAGGCTGTGATGGGGCTAAGCACAGTGTCTGTGAAGCACAGCAGCAGGTCACCTACTCCAGTCTTAAGGGATCAAAGCAGACTTCCCAGAGAAGGTCATATTTAAGAGAAGACCTGAAGGATAATTGGTAGTGAAGTGAAGGAGTGTTCAAGGTAGAGGAACAACATGTGCGAAGGCTAAAAGGGAAAGAGCCTATTGTGTTTGAAGCAAGTATACCATGGGAGTCCTGGGACAAGGGCCAGGTTTTAAGCAATGAGACGTAAGAGGCAATCAGGATCCAGATCATAAGAAGTTTGTAAAGTACATTAATGTGGTAGATTGCAAAAAGGCTACAAATTCTCCCCCGTTCTGTATGTTGCTTTGTAGGGTGAGTTTGAAGCTCTTCATGTCAAAAGGTCAGCTCTTGTTTTTCCACCCTTTGAATCTGGGCTTGGCCATATAACTTCTTTGGCCAATGGGGTGACATAAGCAGAGGCTTGAAAAGCACTTGTGTATTGAAGCTTACTTTCTCCTGCTACCGGGAACCCTCTGACCACCACCATATAAATGACCCCAAGCTGGCTGTTGGATGAGCGACGCATGGCTAAGTCTTTACCATCTTCCCAGCTAACACTGAGCCAATCTTCAGACATGTGAATGAGGCTCATTCAGATGAGCCTTCAGCTGAATACCACAGACATCAGCTGAGCTGGCCCAGACCAGAAGAACTGCCCAGCCAACCCACAGAATCATGAGAAACAAAAAATGTTTGTTGTTTTAAGACACTAAATTTTGAGGTGACTTTGACAAAGTAAAAGCTAACCAATACAAGTATGTTTAGACTTTATCATAAGGGCAGTTTGGGAGTTAAGTGAGAAATATTATAAGCAAGGGAGTAACATATTCAAATTAGCATGGTATAAAGATCTCACTGGCCTCAGGGAGGAGAATGATTTGGAGGAGGATGACTCCAGAAACTGAGAGAACAGTAGGGAAACAGTTGGCAGCTGTTTTGGGTGAAAGGTGATAGCAACCAGGACCAGGATAGTAGGAGTGGAGAGAAGTGAATGGTTTTAGTAGATATTTGTGAGGTAAATTCACAAACTGTTTATTGCTTAGATTTGGGGATGGTGATGATGGAAGAGGATGAGTGGCAGATGACCCCCCGATTCCCAGGTTCTGGTAGTTGAGTGGATTATGGTGCCATTCATTGAAAACACTGGAGGGAGGACAAGGTTTGGAAGAGAATGTATCAGTTTAACTTGCAGCATGTTGAGTGTAAAGTGCCTGGAGACAGCCAAGTGGAGATTTCCAGTAAGCAGAGGAGGTAAACGGATCAGGAGACTTGTGGGGAGGGATCTGGGCTAGAGATACAGATTTGGAAGTCACGTACACGTGGTGGCAATATAAGCTACCTAGGAGAAGGTAGTCGCTTGAGCAGAAGAGGAGCGAGAACAGAACTCTAAGAAAAACTGATATGTAAGGGGTTATCAGAGAAGGGAAGCCTACAAAAGAGGATGAGGAGTAGCTAGAGAAGTAGGAAGGCTTTATAGTTGGTTACTTTTCAGTTAATACTTTAGATAAAGTGTCACCAGATGTTGAGGTGAGTTTCCAGATTCAATATAGTTGACTTCTTTCTTAAGCATGAACCCTGCCTTTCCGAGTGCTTTCTAGACACCTTCACCTTCTGCTACTTCACATTCAGTAAATCCAAAGCCAAGTGAAGTCTTCCCCAGACCAGAACCAATTCATCCTCCTGTATTCCCTCTTTGTGTTAATGGCACCACTGTCCTCAGAGTCAGTCATCTTTGACTCCTTTCCCCTAATTGTATATATTTAACCAACTGTCAAGTTATGTAAATGATACTTCTGCAGTCTCTTGTGTCCATCTCCTTTCCTACATTCCCTCATTACCATAGAGGTTTAATCTCTCATTACTTATCGTCTCTCTTCTTGTAGTAGCCTCCTAACTGAACCATTTCCCGATTCTCCACTCAATCCATCTTACCCTTTTACTTTCCCTAAGGAGTCATTTCTGATTATTGGCATTCCTCCACTCAAAAATTTTAATAATTTGCTGAATTAAATCTGAGCTCTTTATCCTAAGCACTTTAAACCTTTCAGCATATAGTCTTATTTCACTCTTCCAAATACGCCTACTCAATATTTTCAAAAAAAACCAGACCACTCAGCCCTTAATGTGCTCTGGGCTTCCGTAACTCTACACTTTTGTTCATACTTTACCCTCAGCCTAGTATGCTGTTTCCTTGCCCTTCATTTTTGTCGAAATCCTATCTGTATATCAAGGACTATGTCAAGCACCACCTTCTCTATACAGCCTCCCTTGGTCTTCTCTAACAGTTGTGGCCTTGTCTGTCTGCCCCTCTTCCTCCTTCTCTTCCTTTTTTCCACCAATATTGGAACCCCACCAGTTGGAGTTAAGTTGCAGAAAACTGAAGTCACTCTAGCTATGTCAAGAAGTGTCTTTAATATAGGAATTGGATGTTCCTAATTGGGAGATTAAAGAAACAGCCTACAGGCTGAGCCTAGAGGAGCAACTTCCAGGACAGCTCCTCTGCACTGTCCACCAGGGAGCAGGTAGAGCTGGCTTACCAGGGAAGCTAACAGCTGCCATCTCTAACTGCTTCTCAATACTCATGAAACTAATATGGGACACTAGAATGCTGCTCAGAAGAACCAAACATTTTCACAACTGTGATCACCAGCGGAAAAAAGAATAGCAGAAGCAACAGGAATGGAGACTCCATCACACTTCTCCCTTCGAATCTCCTAGAAAGGCAACTAATTGGTAAAGTGGAATTCAGAAGTAGAACCTATATGTAGGGGAGCCTGGGAAACATAGTTTTTAGCTATCCAGCCTCTGCAGTATGGAAGACAACCTAAAAAAAGGTTGGAATAGATGCTGAGTCCATCATTTCTTCCGTAGTCACTTAGTGTGAGCAATGAGCCGTTATATTTGTAATAATTTTCACGTTAACCTTATCGTGCTACTGGATTATCAAGATAGCTGGGGCAGGAAATATGTGTGAGTAATTCCTATACTCCCCTCGGTAAATATACAAGGTTCTATAGAGGGTTATAACTAAATAACTATTTGCTAAAAGAGTGAAATATAGTAATCTTCCCAAGAGTAGCATCACTACTTGGATATAAAGGAAAACCTTTGAATATTAACTCAAGAAAAGACAAGGTAGTAATTAGAAGGGAGTTTTAAAAACTCCAGGGGAAAATTCAGTTTGTGTAAAAAATGGAAATTTAATTGAAAATCTAGCCACAAATTACTCTTTTTCCCAATCCTGACATCATGAAATAAAGGTAAGTGTCCTATGGGTGAGGTGCAGTTGACACTGAACATGATGTTTGGAATGAGAAGATTTAGGATAGTGGATGGAATTGAGTCCTATAGACTTATGTCTGCTCATTAAGAATGGAGGCAGGTGACCTACTGTGATGATTAAGACAAGAAAGCAGAGAACTAAAAAAAAAGGGGTTTTAGAAAATATGTGCATCTGGGAAATAAGAAGAACTTTCATGCCACAGATGACAAAGTGATCAACTTGACTTCATGCCTATTGACAGATTTATGAGAATGTAAGGACTCTAATAATGAGTGGCAGTCAGAGTTTGAAGGATAACTTGAGATAAATTGTATTAGAAGTCTTTTTCTGAAATAAGAGGCTCTCTTAAGAGACACTTCCACGTAGAGGAGAGGTAACAACACAAGACGGTATGAGGAATGGTAACTTCAGCTCTGGATGTACCTTACAATGTGACCTTAGGCAGGTCTCTTAGTTGGCAGCCTATGGTTCAGCTGCCACTCCTTTCTGATTTACCTGTCTCTCCATCTCTCCATTCCCCAAAGCTAACTATCCTCTAGAGCTTAGAGATCAGGCTATCCCAGTGGTTTTGAACGTCAGTGTGCATTAGAATCACTTGGAGGGCTTGGTGACTGAGAGCTGAGCTCCACCCACCTCCCCAGATTTGTAGGTCTCATAAGTTCCCAGGTGATGCTAATGATGCTAGTCTAAAGAATCACAGTTCGAGAAGCCCTGCAACGTCAACTTGTCCAAAATGGAGCTCATCATCTTTGCCCAAAAAGTCTGCTCCTCCACATCTTTTCCCTGTTTGGGTTAGTAACTCCAGCATTCACCAGGGTCCTAGGCCAGAAACCTGGGAGGAGGAAAGAAAGGGGTAAGTTCCTAGACTTCTCCATCTTCCGCATCCCACACACAGCCACTGTAGATGCTGTAGAGACAGCTTCCTGGGTGACTCCCCCATCACTTGTCCCCTTCTGTACTACAGTAGGCTTTTCATTTATCTTCGTGCCTCTAATCTTCCCCCAGCTCCAGCCCACCCCAGTCAGTCCATTCTCTAGATATTTCTAAAATTTAAATGTGATCATAACTTTTCTTTGCTCTAGTCTTTAACGTCATCCCCCAGTTTTTATGATAAAATTTAAAGTCCTTATTTTAGAACGCAAGTCTCTTCATATTTTGACCTTCAGCCTACCTCTCTAATGTGGTGAGCATTCTTCCCTAAAGCCACAACAACTATAGATTTTACAAAGACTGCACTCTGTGTGAAATGCATATACCACGACTGATCTAACAATACATTTCTGCTCTGCTTTAGAATTCAGCTCAAGTACGCTCTGATTTGTATGCACCACCTCTTAGTTCCAGCAGCATCGTGATCACACCTCTAGTGCTTTATTGTAACTGTGGGTTAGTCAGTTTCTTTTTCTTCCCTTCTAGACCATAAATTCCTTGAACATAGAGATTCTGAGTCAGCAGGTGTGGAGTGGGGCCTGGGAATCTTCATGTTCAGCAAGCTCCTTTGGGGATTCTGAAGGCTCAGACCTCCGTTTTAAGAGGTTTCTAAGATCTACTTCAACTTTGAAATATCAAGGCTTTTCTTCCATGCATTTTAACTAGTGTTTTGGAGGGGGGAAAGCTTTTGGGTAGTTGATTTGAAACAAAAAAAGCACATGTAATTTTTTTTCATGCCCACAATAAGATAGCTTATTATACTGAAATACAGGGTAAGGTAGATAAGTAGAATACAATAAATACACTTATTTCATTTAAGAATGTTTCTTTAATCTGTTCAACTTTTTATTCATTAATTCTAAGACTATTTATTGAGAGCTTCCTATGTGCCAGACACTGTTCTAGTCATTTTGAGTACATCAATGAGCAAAACAGGCAAAAATCCTACGCTCAAGGAGCTTACATTGATAGGCAATAAACAAATACAAGTAAATCGGAGTATTTTATTTTATTTTGAGGAAGATTAGCCCTGAGCTAACATCTGCCACCAATCCTCCTCTTTTTGCTGAGGAAGACTGGTCCTGAGCTAACATCCATGCCCATCTTCCTCTACTTTATATGTGGGACGCCTGCCATGTCATGGCTTGCCAAGTGGTGCTATGTCTGCACCTGGGATCTGAACTGGCAACCCCAGGCCGCTGAAGCAGAAGTGCGAACTTAACCGCTGTGCCACCAGGCCAGCCCTAAATCAGAGTATTTTAGAAGGTGACAAGTGCTATGGAGAAAATGGGACATGGAGGGGGGCTTTCTTTTCCTTTGTCAGGACTTAGAAATAAATTGCTAGAGATAATAGTTTCTTTAATTTGAGCTATTTAAATAAGCCATGCTTTAAAGGGCAGATTTTAACCTGCACCCAATCAGAAGAGAGCTTGGGATTTGCAAAATTCAAGTCTGGCTTTCTTTTATAAAAGTGACAATAACTAGCTTCCCCATTATGTCAGTAGGAGAGAAATAATTTAGGGAGTTGCCTCCAAGGAGTCCTAAGTAAGTTACGTGATATAATTTTTTTTACTGCTATAAAGAAAAAGGAGAAAAGAATTAAGCCACAAACCAGTAAAAAGAAGTTGTTTTTTTTTCCCCCCCACAAAGCCCCAGCACGTAGTTGTATATCTAGTGGTAGGTCCTTCCAGTTCTTCTATGTGGGACGCTGCCACAGCATGGCTTGATGAGTGGTGTGTAGGTCCGAGCCCAGAATGGGGACCAGTGAACCCCTGGCCCTGGAAGTGGAGCACAGGAACTTAACCACTTGGCCATGGGGCTGGCCCTTGAAGTTTGTGCTTTATACTAATCTACAAAGCTGATTTAATTTTATTATTTAAAAAAAATTTTTTTTATTCCAAAACCTCTTTTCTTATCTCCCCACTTCCCTTTTTTAATTTTTCGCTTGTTTGGATTTTCATATTTAAGTAAAAAGTACTGATCCTTTTAGAATTTATGGGGAAGCCTCATTATGTGGATGCGGAAGACCAAGACTTTAGCGTTGTCTCTCTGAGGTGCTCACAAGTAAGACAAACAGGCTGGTTTTGTGGGGAAAATCACTTCTCCATCTTTACTTTCAAATCACTTAATCAAAAGATCTAACATTTCACTGTAAACAGTCTTAAAAGTCAAATTAATGTCACCTGCCGAGTAAGCTAAAAGAGTGATGCGTATTGTTTTGCACAGCAGTTGAAATTGTTTTCAAAGTCCTACCACAGTGAAAGGCTTTTCTTGCACTTCTTAAAAACTAGAACTGTGTGGTAATTCTGATGACTGTCAGTTCCTGTGGGGTGTTTACACAAAGGTACTTTTAAATGAAGAGTCATTTTTAGAGCAATTAGAGAAGAGGCTAGACAGAGAAGAGCCGGCTCAGGGGCCTGGCAGGTCGGGGTTAAGGTTTATTGACAGGACAGGGTCAGGCGTCTGCTCGGTCACCATTGCCCCTCGTACCTGCCCTCCGGATACACCCAAGACCTCGACCGGCCTGGCCTGGGCTCTCTGCCCTAGACCAACCCCCCGTGCAGAATGTGGAGAAGAGAAAGAAGAAAGGAGGAGGAGGAGGGGAAGTTGTGTGGAACATTACAGTTCAGTATTGAAATGCAAGTCTGAAAATAGTTGTGTATATTTTCCTGGCCCAGATGTTGTATCACATTAGGAAGAAGAAATTTTGAAACCTACAGAGAATTGTCTGTGCTTTCAACTTTGTAGTTTGCAGTTATTGCATCCTGAAGAAAGAAACTGCCTGGCCAAACTAGTCTTTTAATTTCATTTTTCAGTTTTGAGTTACAGGTTTCTGGCAAGCTCCCTGACCACTACTGTTACCTGGTGGCGCCTATATTTCATCAAATTTAGACATGCAGACTACCTGGATCCAGGCCCAGATGAACTGTTGTGACTGATAAACATGATCCCACCCTGCCCCCAGGCATGCTCCCGCTTTTCCCTTTAAGGGAATCTAAGACTTTGAGTCCCTGGGTCCCCAAGGGAGTTAAAGAAAAATGCGTTCCGGTACTCTGATATTAGAGTTTGCTCTGTGGTTTTCTGTGCTGCATCTCTGCTTGCCCAGAGGCTGGTGAGGTGGTGCCCCCACTTCTCCAGTGTTGGTAATTAATGCAGGGAAAATTTTTTGTTTTTAATAAAAACAAGCAGAGACATGTATCAGTACCCACAGTCAAGGCAGAATTTGTTTGACATCTTGTGATTACTGCTTACAAAAAGAATGACAGCAGTTATTAAACAAATAAGAAAAAATTGCTGTTTATTGGTAGTTTTCAGATATCCTAAGAATATCCTTGTAACATTATTGCCTTTGCTTGCATGAGTAGAAAATAGTAGAATGAACAGAATCATTAATTTTTGAAATCTGGGTTATGTTAGATTTAGAGTAATAAAAATTTGAATATTAAGCAAATGTGTTATTTTTAGCTGTGTAATATACTATGAGCTTTTCGTTTCATTCAAATATATTTCAAACATTTGCTTTTATGATTGCAGGGGGAGTATTAGCATTCAATGTAATTAAACTTAATTGCATTTCCTATGTGAATTATTTTTAGTCTCTTTTTAAAATGCATTTATGATTCTTTTCCTCTATCCTAGCTATTCCTGTAGGTTTGCCTTGATAAAAGGTTATGGGAAAGTTGTCTTTTTTCTTGGAAACAGTCAGAAGTCACAAATTTGAGTTCAACTTAATTTAGAAGTTTTGAAAGGAAATTTTGGGATATAGTCAAGTGAGAAAAGCATGAAATTGCTCAGGATCTAAGGTTTTTGTTCTCATATCATGTTCATGTGGTCTAAAAAAAATAATCTCTCTCTGGCCTTAGTTATCCTACTTGGGAAGTGTTACAATAATTTCAGTTCTTTCGCCAGTAACTTCACCAGAAGATAAGAACCATCAGATCACATGTTTCCATAGGTACTGGGTGAGGGTGGGGTTTTCTGGGAAGGGAGGTGAGGAGGCTTCCTGGGCGTTAATAATATTTGTATCTCAAGGGATGTTTGGTTACACTGGTGTATGCTTTTGTCAGAAATCATCGAGTGGTATGCTCAAGATTTGTGCATATCATAGTAGGTAAATTTTACCTCAAAATGCAAAAAAAGGAACTTTAAACATATCTTGAAGTTTGGCTAATGAGTTGCATGTTGAAGTATGGGTGAGGGTGTTACTGATCTTTGAAACTTTACTTTGAAATGCATCAAAAAAAGAGATAGATAATGGAAATTTAGAAATATGATAAAGAGCAAATATAGTAAAATATTAATTGTAGAATCTGGGTAGTGTGAGTGTTTATCCTAAAATTCTGTTAACAATTTTGTATGTTTGAAAATTTTCATAATAACATGTTAGGGAAAAAATGAAGGTATTGGTTTTTGCTCATTAAAGGATCTGTATACCTCCATTTGTAGTTCTACCCCCCACTTTAATTCAAAATCGAACCACTTGGATTAATACCAAAAGGGGAGAGGGGTGTGAATGTAGCCATTTAGATAAATAGAAAAATGTGCCCACTTCATACTTTCTCTAGTTACCTTTTGAAAGCCATTACCAAGCATGGAAGCCAAGGGTGTCTTTATAAACAAGAAGAGCTCTGAGAAACCCAAACCGTGCAGCCCAACCCATGACCTCTCTGGGCAGGTAAAAATTGGCCTCCAGAACCCTAACCATGGAAAAGGACGTGGCATCCTGACACGTAATCTTCACTAATGGCAAGCAGGTAACCTCCTGCTATATACCTTATACTAAGGGCCTATCAAATGAAAATGGGCTTTCAGTTTTCAGCCAAATCCCAGGGATTTGGCCATGAACACCTCTACTTTTATCAGAGTGCCAAGTTATCTCTTACCTTCTGATAGAGCCCTCTTTTTAAAGATATCCTATATGGGACCCCTGTAATACTTACATTGGGTGCGTGTGTGTGTTTCAGTCTTGAAAGGTCAAAAAAGGCAAGTTGATTCTTGTGGAATTTGAACCAACTTTTAAAAGCTAATGGTAATATATTTTTAAATGAGGCCCTGTTGCTCAGTTGTGCTTCAACAGTAAACTGGAAAGTCAAGATTTGAGAGATTCAAAGATCTCAATTCCTTCAGGCTCTCAAAGTAAACTCTGACCGGTTATTTATCTCCATCCTTTGATTTTCTCACTTGGAAAGTGAGAAATAAAACCAGACACAAAATGCTCAGGCAGTGGTTCTCAAACTTTAGTGCTTATAAGAATCATTTATGTAAGAAACTTTAGTGTGTATAAAAATCATTTATTTTGTTAAAATAGTGATTTCACCTTCCACACCTGGGTTTGCTGAATCAGTAGGTCTAGGGCAGAGCTCAGAAAGCTTCATTTTACTAGGGACCCATTGTGATACTGATGCAATTATTGGGCCACGTGAGAATGACTGTAGATGTGTTCTGATGGGCAGTATGTTAACTGATAGAATCTTATATTTTTTTAGCTTTTTCTTAGGGAAAATTTTAAGCATACACCAATGTAGAGAGAATAGTATAATAAACTTCCATGGACCCCTTACCCAAATTCAACAATCTTGGTTCACTTCTACACTCCTCTACTCCCTGTACCCTCCCCTACAGATTATTTGTGGAAGCGAATATATCATTACATCCATAAATATTTTAGTAGGCAACTCTTAAATATTGAAATATAAGTACTCTAAAAAATATACCATTATTAAACCTTACAAAATTTGAGAATAATTCCTTGGTATCAAATATGTCAGTGTCTAGATTTCCTTGCTTGTGTCATTTTTTTCCCCACAATTCATTTGTTGGAATCAGGAACCAAACATAGTCCATACATTGCATTTGATTGATGTGTCTCTTTAATCTTTTAATCTATGGGTTCCCCCTCCCTCCATTTTTCTTTCCTCTGTGATTTATTTGTTGAAGAAACCAGGTCATTTGTTCTGTAGATTTTCTCAGTCTCGATTTTCTGATTGGATTCCCATGATGTCATTTACCATTTTTCTTTCCCCTGTATTTCCTGCAAACTCCATCACTTCCATCCTGAAGTTTGGTCAGATTAAAGTTTAGTTTTTTGGCAAGAATACTTCATAGGTAGTGGTGTATACTTCCATCTGGAGGCACATGTCTGGTCATCTCTCTTTTTGTCCTATTAGCAGCCACTGATGATCATTGCTGAGATCCGTAATTTCCTAGGGAGAGCCCTAGGAAATTTTAACTTAATAAGTAGCCCAGGGAAGAACCTTCTCCCTCTCATCATAGATTTTTCCTTTTCTAACTTAGGCTTTTAAAGCTTTCACAGCTTTCATAGAGAACCCAAAGCTGCCTACTTAGACATTGTGTTTGCTACAGAAAGCAGAAAGGCTTTCTTGCTTTCACATCTTAGTCTCATCTTCACAATGTAGTAATCTTTAAAATTTGTCCTTGTGCCTGCAGCATTCATTTCAGTGTCTGAGACATGTTAAGATGAATAGATGACCACACAATTGAACAGAAAGTTTGGGGCCCTATAATGAAAGCACAGTTGCAGGCAAGGTGACCTGGTATAAGTACAAATGAGTCAGAGTCACCAATTCTGTACCACCATCCCATCCTGAGGGGAGGGCAATGAGTTTTTAATACCTATATTTATTGATTTTGTCCTAAAAGCAAACATGAGGTTTCTGGATCAGGGCAGACAATTATTACTTATAACAATGACCATATTGGTTCCCTACATCCCAGTTGCCTCCTTCAGAGCAGTGTGAAGTGGGCTGGAAGAATGAGGCTGGATATGCCAAGATCACTCCAGGAACTGGGAATGAATGGGTTCGTTCCTTCATTCAACAAACACATACTGATTGTCACCTGTATGCCAGACACTGAGCCAGCACTGGGATAGATGATAAACACTAGAGAACTCCCACCTAACACATAAAACCACATCCCTCTGGGTCTAGAGTTGGCCATCAGGTGTCACCTTGTACTTATAGTAATCAAATATATATATATATATATATATATATTTGACATGTGTATGTATATATTTGATTATATATATAATTTTATACATATATAAGCGTGTATATATGTGTGTGTATTGATATTCCCCTCTGACTTATATTTTCAAAAAGTCATTTTCTTCATTTTTAATTTGTCTACAAATGTCGTTTGCATGAGGTTTTCTCATCCTCAACTTTTCAGGTAGTAAATGAATTAACTATACTTTATACCTACTATGATGTTTGCTCGTGTGGATAGTTCTTTTGACAAAAAAGTGAAATCCAAATTGTAAGAATTGGATTCTGAAAGAAGAAAATCCAAGGGCAAAGTCCTAAAGATTTCACCAGGCTGGAGAGACCTAACGAAAGAGAGGGACGGGCCGAGCAGCTGGTGTGGGAGATGCTGGAGTCGAGACCTCATGGAGTTGGTGTTCTGGTAGAGGAGCTAATAACACACAATTAGGCAAACATGACAACTCCAAAATGGAAAAAGTGCTTTGAAGGAAATAAACAACATTAAGAGGGAGTGAGTAACTGGGGAGACCACTTTAGAGAGAGTAGTCCCAGAGGGCCTCTCTGATGAAGTGACATTTGAGCTGAGGCCTGAAGGATGTAAATGGGCCAGCAATGTAAGGAGTTGGTGAAAGAGCAAATGCAGAGACAGAAAGGACTGGTGTGTCTGAGGAACAGAAAGGGGGCCCCTGTGGCTGGCAGACAGTGAGTGACATGGAGAGTAGGGTGTGAGGAGGCCAGAGAGATAGGCAGGGGCCAGACCACGCAGGGCCTCGTAGACTTTGAGAAATTGGAATTATGTTCTAAAAGCAGTTGACAAACACTGAAGAATTTTAAGCAGGAAAACTTAGCGATTATGCTCATCTAGACTTTTTTCTCTATGCATGTGTAAACCTCTGTGTGTGTGTTTTTAATGATACCATGCTATACATGATCTGCAACTTGTCTTTTCATTTACCAATAACATCATGAGCGTCTCTGAAAGGAAGATTTATAAAGAAAAATATGTTTGTTTTGCTGTGAGCGACATGACAAATAGATTTAGATATGTAAGAATTTGAAGCTATGGCAGAAAATCAGTTTCTTAGGGGTAAAAAAGGAAGGACAGTGCTTGTTTTTAATGTCTGTTATAGATAGGAATCCACTTCAATAATTTAAGAACATTGAAAACATATTCTAACTTGTTTCTTGATTTTCTCATAAACTATCATCATTAGTGTGTTATTTTAATCATGTATTTATTATTAAAGCAACTTTATAGACCATTTTTAGTCTTCCAGATATGGCACAGCCTGAACAAAGAAGGAAAATAGAAGAATAAGAATACAGCAGGAAGGGCACGGTCCAACCATAACCAGCCTGGAGGTGCTCTGAAAACTCCAGGGAGAATGTGTCACCTTTAAAAGTACAGTTTACTATTGTCAATAATTATAAATGTACTTATTTATTTGCTTTTAAAATACATTTAATTTTTGTGAAAAATATACCTAAAAACCCTTGAACTGTAAAAACACCAGCATCATTTAGTTCCTGCCTAATTATAAAATCTGAGCAAAAGCTTGACTAGAAGAAGCTGTTTATATTACAGTAAAGCAGAGATTAGGATTATGTTTTCCGGGCATAGAATGGGCATCTGTGGCAAACATTTCCTAAAGCAGCAGGTGAATGAAAAAGCTATAGCCCGCAGAAATAACCACCTCAAACTCATGAAACCTGATTAGCTCATTTTTAAGCCTACATTTTTAAAAAACATATTGCAGAGGTGGACATGAACTAAAACAAGCAAGAAGAGGGGGCTCCAAAGACGTGTGACACAACATTGCTATCACGTCACAGGAGGGACACCCTGGACAAAAGCCCTGTCTGCATTCTTAACCCATGAACCCTGGCCCCAGCCTTCAGCATCTGAAAGTATCTTTCTAAATAGAAATCCTTGATAGGCTTCTGGTTTTGTAATAAAGTCATGAGCAATAGTAATGCAGTCATCAGTTACCTTTCTGCCTTTTCTCTTAAGTTGGAGACACTAGAGCAACATCAATTAGTGGGAAATATTCTGCTTCTTCATAAAATCTTTCATTTAACTTTACCTGTACTTGAAAAGAAAATATATTTAGCTTCTCCAAATATTTAATTGTACATGATCTATCTTTTAAAAGATATTGCAATTCTGGGGCGAGCCCAGTGTTATTCGTGGGCTCTGTTTAGGTGGCCCGGGATTCCTGGGTTCGGATCCAGAGCATGGACCTACACACTGCTCATCAAGCCATGCTGAGGCAGACGTCCCACATACAAAATAGAGAAAGATAGGCACAGATGTTAGCTCAGGGCCAATATTCCTCACACACACACACACACACACAAAGATGTCATAATTCCAGAAACACACGCCTATGTGTGTGTATGTATGTATTTGTACATTTAAAACATCTTCCTGTTGTATAGTTTTAAGAAATTGTTTTGAGGAGTAAATACTGAATGACAATTTAGAAATGTTTTATCTTAAGTGCTCATCATTTTCAAAAATTCATAAATCAGAAATATTTCATTGGAAGGGGAGACTAAAGACATTTCTAGTTTTTTCCCCCAAGAGCTTTATATTTATAAAACAGATGATTAACAAATGGTGTAACTGAAATAATTGGAAAGGTGCCCTGGCCCCAAAGTATCTTCCCGACAGCCTAATTTTAGAACCTAAAATTTCAACTATTAGAATTGTTCCTTTGGCTTCAGGGAATATACCCATAAAGCCTTAGATTAATCGGAGTTATTCCTGTGTATTGCTAAGATTGGATTAAAAGGAATGAGTTGATATGGGTTTAATAGTCTTGGCGAAGAAGAGGAAGGGAGGAGGGGATTCTTGGTGGGAGAGAAGGGAGACACTCCCCTACCAAGGTCTCCAAAAGAGGGCGTTAGACTGTAGGAAAGGCAGAGTCCCTACTTCGTAATTGTGAAATGTCTGCTTAGGTGGGAGCCATATTTAAAACTGATGGTGCTATACTCATCTAAGTTGTAGAATGGATATAATAAGATGGACGATGTCATTCGTGAACATCTGTCTCTTCTTGAGTATAATGTCTCTTTTTGAGTATAATGCCAAAGTGTGTGCAGAATAACTTGGCACCTTCACTTCCTCCACAGTCTGGGGGTGAAGCCCAGAAAGCAGTCTGGTTGAATTCTCAGATGGGTTTTTGGCAAGAACACAAGTTGGCTTTATACAGCTCGTCTCCAATGCTTTTCACTGAGTGTCTGAAAGAAAAGGGAGGATTTGTGGACCTGATTAAAACAAGGAAGTAACCCAGTGACTTAAAGAGGGACGTTGTGGAATTTGAATCCTAAAATAAAGCCCTCCCTTGTTGACTTTTCAACCATGGGAATAACCAGTTGCTTCACTGTGTGTTTTGTCAAAGTGCCTCAGCCATTTGGCCGGCCTGATGGTTACCTGCTGCCTCTTTTTATAGCCTCTGTGTCCTTTGTTGTTGCCCGGCTGGTCAAACATGTGTAACGGTGCCCTAGGGCACCAGGCATGCCCTGGGGGAGCTAAGTGCTGCCAGATGTGGGGAGCAAGGGTTGATTCACATGGCCATAATTTCAATAGCTAATTTTACCTGTTTTTTTTTTTCTTTTTTTGGTTTTGGGTTTCTTTCTTAAAGAAAAATCCATTTTGAGTGGGGCTTTTCCCCCACTTTAAATTGTAGTCTTTTCTTGTTACCTCTAATCTCCCAGCCCAACCCTACCCCCATAATGAAAGTGTGAGAAGAAAAGGATGGAGAAGATATGTGATTTATTAAGTCTGGGTAATTAGTGTTTTTAGTTTATAAGAAAAATTAGTAAAATATTTCTGTTTTTCTGGACTCTGACTAGTATTTTTACTTCAAAGTGAAATTAAGTTTCACTGACTCAATCTTTCATATAGAAATCATTTAGATAGAAATAGACTATTTTAGACCACAATCTTTTAGACATTTTATCTAATCTCTGATTAAGAACACTGAATTTCTTGTTCAAAGCTGCAGGTTTTTAACTCACTATTCTGAAAACTAGTTAACTGGAGGGCAAGAATCAACCCTTTAGCTTGATTTCCTGTGTGAACTGAACCTCAGGTTCAGCAAATCGTTTGGTAAAAGGAAGTTTCTCTTTGTAGAAGTTTTCCTGCCAATGAATAAAGAAGGTAAATGTCGCCACTTGGCAAACCCCTAATGACATAATGGATCTCAATACTGACCACCAATGACTGCTAACATCACAAAAAGACAGCTGTCAGAGCATGCCACCACTCATTAAATATTCTTGCCAAAAAAACTGAACTTGAATCAAAACAAATCCCGAGGTTTAGTATCAGTCTATTATTCTGTCAGAAATATAAGAGACAGAGAAACATGTTAAATGATGCCACTGAGATACAGCTAGTGAATTCCAGATTGTAGGAGATGCTAGGGACAAACAAATTTACTTCTTTTTTTGTGTGTGAGGAGGATTGGCCCTGAGCTAACATCTGTGCCAGTCTTCCTCCGTTTTAAGTAGGAAGGCTTGACGAGTGGTGCTAGGTCTATGTCTGGGATCTGAACCTGTGAACCCCAGGCTGCCGAAGTGGAGTATTAACTACTACACCATCAGCCGGCCCCCAAATTTACTTCTTTAACAAATGAATTACAAGGAAGAAAAAAAAAGAGGACAGAGGAATTGATTAAAACAGGCATAGGAGACATGTCAATCAAATACGGTGTGTAGGCCTATTTGGATCCTATTTTAACAAACCATTATTTAATTTAAAACATTTAACCATACATGTATATGTATAAATTAAGTTATATATTTTGTTTTATATATGTATATATATAACAATAGGAGAGTATCTGAAGATGGTCCAAATATTTGATGATATTAAGAAATTACTGTTAATTTTTTTAGATGTAATAAGGTTATATTGTTAAATCATTAAAAAGAATTCTCATCTTTTAGATATATATACTGAAATATTTACAGATGAAATGATAATGATGTCTGGGATTGGCTTCAGAATAATTCAGTGGGAAGGGAAGATGGTTATAGATGAAACAAGATCAGCATAAGTGGATAATTGTTAAAGCTGGATGATGGGTACATGGGAGTCTGTTATAGTAATCTGTCTAATTTTGTGTATGTTTGAAATTTTCTGTATACATATTAAGTTAGAAAAAATAGGCTTAGGTTTGAACCCAGATCTGCCACTCGTAACTTCTGTGATCTTGGGCAAATCCCTTGACCTCCTCGAGTGTCAGGGGGGTTTGCCTGTAAAATAAATACAAGAATATCTTCCCAGTTTACCTTATACAGGTTGTTGGACCAAATTAAATAATATGTATGAAGTTACTTTGTCAATTGCTACAAACGTGTCAGCTGTTTTATTATTGTTATTATAAAGCTCCTGGAAGGATGCAGTTTTCCTGCTGAGAAAATTTGGTAGCCTTTTCTGCTTGAGCAAGCAGTATAGTTGTCCCATGTACATTATAACAATTAAAAGGCTCTGGAATAAGAATATAGTTACATGACTATCAACGGTATTTATTAACTAGTTTGTTGTATTAGAGTAATTATAAGAATTCATTAAACATTTTTTCAAATATCATTTTCTCATTAGCCTAGTCAATTAAATGTAGTATTGACAACTACACTATTAATGTTTTTCACTTATAGTAAGAATTTTGAATTATTTCTGATTTCTTATTTTGCTTGATTTTTAAAAAATTGCTTGAATTTAACGTATTAATAAATATTTTAAATTACTTGCATCATAACATACAGAAACCTGATTGTTAGACGGCTTTCTCTCCTTTTCTGGGTTGTTCTCTAGTTCTGGCTTTCTCCCTCCCTCTCCTCTTTGCTTCCTTCCTCCCTCCCTCTCTTCTTTCATTCCTTCCTTCTTTTCTTCTCTTCTTCCCTCCCTCTCTTCCAGCAGTTTATTGTAAAATATATGGAGAGAAACATGTGTAAAACAAATGTACAATTTAATGAATGATTATAAAGCAAAACTATTGTGCCAGTTAAAAAAAAAAGGTAGAACATTGCCTGGGCCTCAGAACTCTGCGTGCCCTTCTCAGTCCAAACCTCCTCCATCTCCCAGCTAACCATAGTCCTGACTTTAACAGCATTCACTTCCTGGCTTTCCTTTATAGTTTTACCCCCGTGTATGGATTCCTGAATAGTGTGATTCAGTTTTGCCTGTTTTTGAATTTTATATAAATAGAATCATAGAATAGGTACTCTTTTTTTGTGTCTGGCTTTTTTATTTGATTTTATATTTTAAAGATCCATCCGTATTGCTGTCTGTAGCTGTAGTTCATTCATTGTGGTTGCTGTATAGTCTTCTATTTTATGAATTTATCATAATTTAGCCAATCTATTGTTGATAGACATTTGGGTTGCTTCCACTTTTTTCTATTACAGATATTCTTCTGCATGTCTCTTGGTACACCTTCATGTGCATTTCTATCATGTATAAACCTGAAGTGACCTAGTGACTTTATAGTGATGCTTTCCCAAAGTGGTTGTGCCAGTGGACTCTCTTTCCAGTAGTATATGAGAGTTCTTGCTGCCCCACGTCCTTGCCTATAATTGTATTAACTTTTTAAATTCTTTTTTTCTTTTTTTTTTGGTGAGGAAGGTTGTTGCTGAGCTAACATCTGTTGCCAATCTTCCTCTTTGTGCTTGAGGAAGATATGCCCTGAGCTAACATCTGTGCGAGTCTTCCTCTATTTTACATGTGGGATGCTGCCACAGCATGGCTTGATGAGTGGTGTGTAGGTCCACACCTGGGAGCTGAACCAGCAAACCCTGGGCCACCAAAGCGAACTTAACCACTACACCACTGGGCCAGCCCCCTGAATTCTTTCTTGTAAAACAAGTTCACTGTTGTCTATTACCTATATGTACTTGTAATTTAAAAGCCTGGGTTTTATTTCAGGAGTGTGTGGGGGGAGCAGTATTTCAAAGGTACATAAACTCTTTCTTAGTATTAACGTCTACATGCTAAATTACATCTTTCGACCTAACTGCTACTCTGGAGACCAGAAAAAATATTATAGATTTAAAAAAGGAGAGAGCATTTTTCTACTTTTTTCTTTCCTAATGATATTAAACCTATGTGGAATGATAACTCAATTTACTGATCGCTATGTGCCAGGCACCATGCTAATAAGTACTTAATACATATGAACCTATTTAATCCTTACAACAGTGTTTATGTTACCATTTTTTAACAGATGAAGAAACTGAAGCACAGAATGGTGAAGTAACTTGCTGAAGGTCAACAGCTAGTAAATCTTAGAGCCAGAACTGAAGCTAGACAATTGAGTTCCACTGGCTCCATCTAAGTTATGAACAATTATTAACTAGACCTCCTGCCCATATTGGAGAACTCTGGATAGAGTGACAGTAGTCCTCCAGAACCACTGTGTTTCCTCTCAGGGTGGCTGTGTTGGGCCCTGAGATGTTTATTCTGGTGCTATGGATTAGGTAACCAGGCTTGCTTGAACTTCAAAACCAAGCAAGTTGGAAGAAGCTGATGCAACATGAGGATCCTGGCTCTGGGGCTGGTACATGTTTAATGGGAAGGTGTGAGATCTGGCCTTCTCCTCTCCTCTCCAGTATTTTCAGGACCACTCAGCCTCCATCCCCTTTCTAGTTGGGGCTTGAGAGGAAGAGGCTGAGAATGGGAGTAGGAGGCTGTAGAGTGGACTTTTCAGTTTTCCTAACTGTCCAACAATGTGGAACACATTTTCCTCTAGAAATGACAGTGTAAATAGCAGCAACATTCCCAGGCCAGCCCAGAAAACCCATAATGTAGCTAAAATATTATGTACTTGCAGCTGAATTGTTTCCTAGATTTTTGTTTTCGTTGGAAATGTGTAATATTTCAGTTATAGTCTGAGCAAATGGGCTAGCCTGAGAATTTAGCCACATTGTTTACATAGGAAAATGCTTTCTGAACAGCTAAGACTACCTATTTATCTTTATCCATAATATAGGTCATTGACTACCTGAATACTCTCCTCCAAGCAAACTGTACAATATATATTTTTTAAATAGTATAGTGGAAAACATCTCTAATGAGATAGGGAATCATTTTCTATGGACACATTGTGACTGGGACCAAATTTTAATTAGATAAGATAGTTTAACAATTCTAGCAATACAAAAATTCATCTGCTTTTCATTTCTCATACATGGGCTTTTATTTACCAACCTACCTAAAACATTGAAACACATTAATTTAGCTACCTGAACCACTTGTAGATCTTCAGACTTGTGTAGCAAAAGGAATGATAATTATAATCTGCTTCAGGCTACAGGCTAGAATAATTCAAAAGGAAGTGTGCATTACTAATACAGCAGAGCTCATAAATTCTCAATGTCAGTTTGCTACTTGTGGCTGAAAATTGCAGTCAGGCTGGTTGGCTAGAGGCAAAAAGACTAGAGTTACATAATATTTATGAGGTCTGAATTTAGCAATCACCAAACCCAAATATTGCCAGTCTTTCAGATTATTCATTAAGCTCTGCATCATCTAGTCACGGCAATGGAGTTCAGAGCAGGGTAGATTTGGTGATGGTGAAACGTTAGTTATAAGTATAAATTCTGTCCATGTCAGTCCACTGCTGCCTCCTTTACAGGATTTATAGCCTTCCTCTTGTATATATTATCCCCAAAAAACTTACCTGAGGGGCTGCCCCATACCATTGTGCAAAAATCTACTTGCTGCCTAAGATTTTATAATGCAAAGTTGGAAATGGAAGTTCCTTCACTCTGCATTGTCTCTCCAGCACTTCCAGTGCCGAACTTTTGTGAAGACTGCCTGCCTCTCTGTACATCATCTTGATGGACAAGCCCCAAACACTTTTCAGATCCCAGCCAGCACCTTATATCACACTGTACTCAGAAACAATTCAGCACACAGCCCTGTGCTCGCTTGTGCTCTAGTGGACTTTAGGAATTTCACTTGCATGTATATGAGCAGCTGAAACTCAGCCCCAGGATGTATGTGGGCAGCTAAAACTCAGCCCCAGGATTACTCCTAAGAAGCACATGTGGCTGTGAACTGCAAATTAGAAACGTGTGAATCACTGTACGGTTTCACCGTCAAAAGGCACTAGTCCTGAGGCTCTTCCTAGCTTAAGCCCAGGAGCAACTGAAGGCTGATGCTCATTTCAAATGGTTTGTTTTTTCACGTATAAACAGCACCCCAGACTTAAAAGAACCCTTCCGTTTCCTAAACTTCTTAGAATTCTTTAGGAAAGCTAATGTGTTTTTAGTGCTGGATCAAATACTTTTTAAACTTTTTATTACTGAAAATTTCAAATATAGGTCAAAGCAGAGGAAAGGGTATGATCCTCCATACTATTACCTGTGGATCAGATATTTTTAATGGGAAAAAGTGCCATTTTTTTTCTGTCCTCTGTATGGCATGATGATTACCCAAACTTGTAGGTGGAGTTGGAAGTAGTATTCTGAAACTCATGGAGGAAAATATATTAGGAGAGCATTTGCTCCAAGGGAGCAATAGAGAGAGGGGATCCGGCCCCTCTCCGCTGTGGCCCTCCCCCCCCCCCCCGCCCATCCCCCCTCTACAATTTCAAGATGTCTTTCTCTTCTCAGGGGGAAATCAAACTGAATACAAGAGGATTCTAGGAACTAGAGCTATACAGAGTCCTTGTTCAGAAGGCTGGCAGATTAGTTTTAAATTTTTTTTACTTAAAGTTCTCGGTCTCTTTCAATGTTATAAGACTAGGAGAAGTTTCGTAATTGTGCTGTTTGCTCAATGCATTCAGGCACTCTGCAGTTAGTAAGGGCTGAGTTGGGACAGGAACTCTAGCACTGAAAAGATTATGGCCCCAACCCAACCCAGACACATAATTCAAACAAAAACAAGACTAAGCTGTAAAATTAGATGTGTAGAATAATAAGTCTAAAAAAGTTCTAATTCTACCCACCTGGGGATTAGGTCATTGGTTTTTTTTGGAAAATATTTTCAGTATCAAACCCTTCCGAAAAAAGTCTATCCTTCTTTTTGGGGGGGCCTTTAACTTACTGGCACTTCCAGCACCTGTTAGTCCAGCACTTCGTATTTGGGGAGACAAAGTAAGAGGGGGCGAGTTGGCGATGATAGAAGAGAACATCTGGTTAACCCCCGTCAGTCCCAACGCACTTCTTTCCAATGGAAAAAGTGTGTGAATCTGTATGTGTGGTTGATTTTTTTGATATATTAAGCAGCATAAAAATGTGATACTAGAATATTATACTTCAATTTTTAAACTTAAGTTTTTTTAAAGAAAAATAGGTTTAATATACAAAAATAAATCACTGTCCTGTATTTAGGCAGAAAATATAATGGGAAAAATTCCATTTGTGATAGCAACCAAGAATATAAAACGGCTAGGAATAAACAAATAATAAGAAATATACAAGACCTATCTGGAGAAAACATTAGATGTCTACTGAGGAGTATTACAGAAGACTGAAGTAAATGTGAAGACATCTCTTAAATAAGAAAACTAAATATTTTAAAGAGTCATGTTCTCCCTACATTAATCCATAAATGCACTGTAAACCTAATTGTATGACTGAAAACACTTTAAACAAGTTTGAAATGCAATGGCAAATTGAAAAAATATTTGAAACAATATAGTACACAAATATTTAAAGTTTCTAGTTCATAGAGCACCCTTAAAAGTAAATCAAGTAAAAAACAACCCAAGAGGCCTAACTGGAGATTTCACAAAGGAGTATAAGTACATAAATAAAGAGATCTTCAACTTCAGTAGTGTCTGAAGAAAAATAATTAAAATAAGATACCATTTTTCATTTTTAAGGCTGACAAAGATTTCGCCATTAATAATATTGATGCGGGTGTAGGGAAACAGGCACCATTGGGAATATAAATTGCTATTTTGTGGAGATAGTTTTGCAAATATGTCCGAATTTTGCGTATTTCTTAACCCAAGAATTCTACTTCTAGGAACTTAAGCTCAAAAGAATAATTGGTCACATGTGCAACAACTGTATTTGTAAAAAGTGTATCATGCAAGGAAAAAACAGAAAAAGAACCCACCTACATGCTCATCATTGGTTAAATAAAGTGCTATGTTAGCCAACCATGCAAAAGAATACTATGAAACCAGTAGAACAACCCAAGAGGCCTAAAAGAATGATGTAGATCTATATTTTTTGTTAAAGACAGATGTCTTTCATATATTGTGGAGAGAAATTAATTGCTTTCAAAATAGCAGTTTAATAAAATTACATATACAAACAGAATATTTATAAAATATAAATTAATGTACTATAAAAATATATAACAATATATTAGTGAATACATAAAGAAATGTTCTAAAGTGTGTTTGCTGAATGTTAGCAGTGATTGAGGAAGCTTTTTACTGTTTTTACTTTTTACTGTTTATGCTTTCTCAGTGTTGTTATAAAAATATTTGATACCACACGTGTACCATTTTTTTGTAATCAGAAAAACAATACAAAACATGGGCTTCCTGTGGACCCTGGCTCATTCTGTGTGGTTTCAGGAGAGGGCAGAGCACATCCACTTGGGAGGATGACCTTTGAGAAGTGGGTTCAGAATGAAAAAGTTAATGCTAGACAGTCTTCTTCACGGCTGCCAAAGACCCACTGAAGAGCTTCCGCTGGGAGGGAAGCGATTGTATGTTGCTCTCATACTTGTTATCAGAAAGCACCCAATTCATATGGAACCAAGTGGTAGGATGGTTATCCAGAATAGTATTCTGGCACGTTGACTAGCCATGTAGACCAAGTCATCCCTTGATCAGACCCAGTGTAAAGGTCAATTGTGACGATGAAAGGAAAAGGAAAACTGTGGGGTTGCTGTTTGGTGTTCACATCTGTTGCTTTCCATGTTCCTTATCAAATTCTTTCTTTTGACTCAGGGCTGGAGCAAGGTGATTTGCAGCTACTTCTAAAGGACAGTTCTGCTTTTTTTTTTTTCTCCTTCTCTTCTCTTCCTAGGAGCCATCAGCAGGTGAAGACAGGATTGTTGTCCATAGTGAGGGCTGTGTCCTCATCTGTATATTTTTATAGATACCATAAGGTTCACCCTACCCTTGGGGCCCAGTCTCATGTGCAGCTGGGCTCCCCCAGTTTTATTCTTTTTTCTGAAATGAAAAAGTTTTCATAGATTTCCATCAAATGCTTTTTTAAAAAATTACAGTTTGGTATCTCAGAAATCTGTCCCTGTGGGTATTCACTTGGGTTCTGAAAGTAGAGCTAGAGTCTTAAAGTGGTTTCTGAATAAATAATGAAACATGTGTTCAAAGTCTGTAACTCTTCCTTCTCCTTAACCACATCCTAGATAACACACCAATGGTGAGTGTCATTTGTGTGAATAGATTCCCTAGTTTTAGTTTTCAAGGTCTTTTTTTTTATTCTAGCTGTCTGAATGATTAATGTGACTAGGAAAATACTGTTGACCCATTTAAATCATGTCAAACAACATCCATTGCTCATCTACATAATGAAATACACACTGAACATTACATCTTAAGTGTGGGAGCCAGTGAACTACAAAATAATGTTTTACTCATGTAGCTTATGAAATAAAATATAAGACATTAGGACTAACTATAGCTTTAAATATTAAACTATTCAAATGGTAATTGTCAGTGAAAATCACCCATAAACTGAAACAGCTAATAACATTTCTGGTTTAGCTGTTTATCAGAGGAAGTGGGGGTAGTTGCATGCAACAGTGTGAGTTTAAGGAAAGTCTTTATGTCAAAGCATGTTTTAATGTTTTTGACTATTATGGGATTTCTTGTATACAGTTGAACTTTTACAATTATTAATCAGTGGTTGTGAAAATAACACTTTGCTGAAAAATTAGAAAAAAATTGCTTGACATTTTTATCACGGTCTCATTAAATTGGTCCTTGAGTAATTTTAAAGACAGCTAATTTATAGTGGAAACTGTTTTGATCAATGATCAGATAACAAAGATAAGCTTTGACTGCTTTTGAAATATTTAAATTTTGTAAGGACATCGTTTGCACAGTGTATAAATAAATGCAAATTTTAAAGGCACTGAATTTAGGCTATCAGGTTTCTATGGTTACACCTTTCCAAGTTATTTTGTATATTGTGTGAATAGGTCTGAGTCACTGATAATTATTTGTTTTTTTGTTTGTTCTGTTGGTAATTTTGTGTTTAGCTGAATTTAATACAGTTCACACAGCTTGCTTTGGTTTATGTGTATTTTAGTGTTTGTGATTGACAGTGATTGAGCATTCTTTACAGAGTGCTTGCCTTTTTTGTCATAAATGATGCATGTTGGTAGTGCTTGAAATGTAAATAAGTTCTTCCTGTATCACTGTTTAATAAAGAGGAATTTTTATGCAAAGAAGACATCTTGGTACATTTAAACAATAAGGTTTGGTGTGCTCTAGAATATTTATATTAAAAAGTTGCACACTGAAACCAGTGTGTTTAAATTCTTACCAACTTTAAGTTACAGAGGTTACCAAGGACAACATAACAGTTTATGGAAATCACAACATTGACTGAACACCAGTGACAGAATAAAAATTGCAGCATTCTGTTCTAACTCTTAGAATTGTTTGTCATAGTGAGCTTCACATGGCATGTCTTCACTACCAAGTGGCATCTTTCTAGAACATGATTTTTATCATTCTTTCCTTGGCATAAATATGAAAAGTATTCTATACACTAATGTGTTTAGAAGGATATGATTCTTGAGAAAAGCTGGAGTCCTTTATGCTTCTGAGTGGAAAAAGAGATTTTCCTGAGACCTCACCATTAGCTGTCAGCATTCTACCAATTCTGGCCCCACCAAGAACTCTCAGAAAAATGTCAAAATTAGACTGGGCATAATTCATCCTACTGACTTTAAGACTTCTCTAAATACACTACAATCTTGAGATGCTACCCAGTTTGTAAGGTTTTTATACATCTGCAGTCTCAATTGATGGTCAGGGTGGTCCTGTGACGAAGGCAGGAGAGGCCCAGTGCTTTGCATGTTGTGGTTTTTAAGGAGCAGTTCTGGGACCCAACCTAAGATCTCATGAATACTTTGTGAATTACTTACTTTGTGAATCATCCAAAGCACATTTTGAAATTCAGGCTGGTTTCTACCTGTTGATTAGTCCATTTTAGAGTGAACTTCTCCCATGGTTAGGAAACCAATGATCATAATTACCATTTATCGAGTGCTTACTTTGTGCCACTTACCATACCCCATGTCATAAAATTACTGTATCATAACAACCCTGTGAAGAAGGTATTATTATTCCTGTTAACGGACGAGGAAACTAAGGCTTATAGAATTTCACTAATGTGTCCAAATAAACGAGCTAATGCTCAGAGAAGGAAAACTAAATTAAACAAGAGCTCAAGTAAATATAATTAGGAGACACATCTTTTGGAGGAAAATCCCATGGTGCATTCACAAGCAGAATATAAAGTGCTTTAAATTCCACACTGTATCCTGCTTTTCATCTCCAAATTGGCTATATTTTATTTAGGCATTTTGGGGTTGATTTTCTTTTTGTAACACTCTGGTAGAAGTATTAGTTCAAAAAATGTTCAATACACCTCATGTTAGACAATAAACATGTTTCAGATATTGCACTTATCAAATATTTCAGTATTGTGACTATGTTGAAGACTTTAATCTAAAAATAAGATGATGAATTTTTCATTCCACTGAGTGTGAATGATCTTGGTCAGCTAAGGTTTTCATGTAATATTGTGTTTTCAGATATGAGAGGTAGTCTGCTTTATGCAGATAAAGAATACATATTTTCTTAGTGGTGGTGGTGTTTTAATTTTTAATCTTTAGTACAAAAAATAATGGTGTTATAGTTGAGCATCCATACCTGAAAAAAAAATACAAGGGCCAGTTTGTAAGCAGGCTCCTATGGGACTCCCTTTTTAGCCTGTACTATTTTACTGCATTGCATTTTTTGCATTAACTCCTAAAGCTATGAAGTGATTATTTATTCATATGGTTAACTAAGTCTACACAGTTGAATTGAATATAAAATTATTTCTGGCAACATAACTGCATCAGTCCAAAAAACTGCCTTTGGATAATTTAGAACTTTTTCTTTTACTAAAGAGGCTAACTGTATATTTTCTCTTTTATTTTTCTTGTGAAAATAACTCCTTGATGAGTGATCTTGGCTCCTGTTGTCTTGAATCTATGTAATCTCAACTTCGGGACCTTGGAAATATATCGTTTTCCTGAGCTTTAGCTTCCTCGTTGTAGATCGTGATTATTAACCTACCTACCTACATACCTACCACTCCAATGCCTGGTTACAGAGCAGAGATAAACTCCCACAATTGTCAGAATACCACCATAGGATTTATATTCAAATATTTTCTTCTTATTTCATGGTTTCCATTTGGAGTTGTACAGTGGAAGCATTCTCAGGAAAATATTAAGATGTAAATTTTTTTTTTTTTTGGTTTTGATACTGCAGTTTTGGTCAAAGCTCTAAGCTATTTTGTACCAGTTGTTTGTATAACTTTAAATGGCTTCTAAAAAGAGAAAGAAAGAAATGCATCCAACAGTATAACTAAAGCATATTGCGTATAAAATTCAGTTGACACCATTGTAAGATAAAGACTAAAATTACGTTCTTTTCAAATGCTTTAATACATTTGAAAAATATTCATATTAAAGTTGTGCCTTTGATCATAAACTATAAGTCCCAACATCTTCTATTACTGGATATTTTTAGCCAAATTACTAATATTTTGAGTAGTATTTTACATGACAGTGGTATTTATGAATAGTCTTTTAAAAAAGAGTTAAAGAAGGGCTTTCTTATATCAATTTTTTTTAACTCATATTTTTAGGTGGACTTTCTCTAAAATTGAATTCCATTTGTGATTTTTGTGAACTGCTCTTTCTGATTCTTATTTGTGTGCTTTAATGTAAATTTTTTCTATTTTCCCCTTCTTTAACCAAAGTGTGTGAGGTAACAGGAATGTTTCTTTTGAGAGACTTTGGGAAGTTGAAGTTTGCCAGATGTTCTGTGCTAACCTAGAAGTGTGCATTCTCTGGGTATCAGGACTATGTGAATTCTTTCCTGTTACTTTGATGGAACGAACATTTGCTTTTGGTTCCTTTTGGTGTTGTTTTTTTACTCTGATCAGAGCTTGTCATATATTCTGTATTCAAATGATATTACGGCATCCAGAAAATCTGGCAAAGAAAATGATATTTTGATGACATTTTTCACAGGGCTCAACTAGAATGACTTATTACATTTTAACCACAGTCCTAATAAACAGCTCCTTTATTTCCCCTGGAAGGATACAATATTTCTTTGTCCAAGAAGTTGCCTGAGTATATGTATTGTTGAAGTGCTAAAAAGCTGCTTTTCTCTAAACTTTAGCTGAGAGACAATGGGATTTTCTAAGCATATACTATTGCAGTGTGACTCAATATTTTATGATTATAAAGATGAATTTAGATTTAAATTTTGAAGTAAACATTTTTTATCTTAACTGGAGAAATTTCGCATAATAGCCCTATTCCCTTTTACAAATTAATCGTTTCTATTTAACTTCTACTTATCCACCAAGTGATCTGATTTTAGTTTTAGCTTTTGAGTTCTTACTGTAATCTTTGACGCCTCTCCTCAGCTGCGGTTGGACCAGCCTAAAGCAATTTTTTTCTAGGCCCACAAACACGAGTCCGCTTTATTAAGTAGATATGTTTATTGATTTGTGTTTCTAGAGTAGGTTGGGGTGTTTTTGTCTCCCAAGAAGAGGGGAATGCTTTTTATTTAAATCACGGATCTCTGGGTGTTGTTGGTGTACATGAAGGAATAATCACATATTATCCAGTTAGCTTTTGTAGAGAAGCAAAATGAAGTCTTTTCCTAAACCCATTTCTGAACTTGTCATTGACGTTATACTCTATCAGTTGCTATTGATAAATTTTTTAAAAGGAGAGGGATGTAGCATGAAGACAACTTCCTGATGGAGCCTTGGGGAAGGTCATGTTTTGCCATGACCTGGGCATCATTCTTGAATGTTGTTATTATTAGAAGAGGGTGCCCTCAGGCCGCTGCTCTTCCCCTCCTCAAAAGTGCTCTAACTATGGCTGACTTCCCAGCTTATCTTCTCTAGAACCAGGATTCTGGGGCTTTGGTTTATGGCTTGATGGTGACTTCTGACATCCACAGGCTGGTATCTATGGTATCACGCCTTCACTTGACTATTTAGTTTTATTAGGAGTAGTGGCCCAAAACTATTTTGATAGCATGATTAAGTCTCATAGAAACTGCAAATTTAGAGCTTTAAGCAACTGGGACAAATCTTTATGTTTCAGTAAAAAAAACGACGGGATTTTTTCTTTTTTATTTCTGTGGAATATTTGTTACTGTTTTAGCAGTCAGCTTTATAAATAACTTCAAGGACAACACTGTTGGACATCAAGTAGAATCTTTATTTCAGAGAGGTGCTTGTGCTAGTATATTTTAGACTCAACTATGTGCTTTATTTTGAGCATTAAAGAAAATGATCTGCATTCCAAAACCTGCATAACAACTGGGCTTGCATCCTCTTTAGAAATGTTGTTTAATAAACACTGTAGCCTTATCCAGAGGCTGTTGCCAAATGCTGTTAATTAGGCAAAAAAAAAAAAAAAGTTTTTTACAGGTTTTGAATCAGATCCACTTTTCTTGTGATGACATCTTAGCTTGAAATCCAGGAAGCAATGGTGTATGGTGTCCATATCCATGAGTTCCTGAATTGGAGAAAAAGTGTGGAAAGCATCTGGGGGAAAGGAGGCTCTTTACCAGCTTGTTTCCTGTAAGCTCAATTGGAAGACCTTGTCTGTGCAAATAGATTTCAAAATAGAGCCTGCCCTTTGACTGTCTCCATAATTACATGGCTCGCTCTGTATTTTATTTGGCAGCCAGAGCAGTTAACCCCTGGAAGGAAGGGGCTGATGGCATGGCCAGCTTAGCTCCCCAGACATGTCCATGGGAATGAATAAACCACTGTTTGGAGAAGCCCGTAGCTAGAAACACACCAGAATAGTCTTCAACTGAACTGAAACTTTTTCAAAACAAGTTTAACAATGTTTATTATGATTGGTTTTAAAACTTTCTTTGTCCTTATTGTGTAGGCTGTAGAGAGGTATTAATTGTTTTTTAAAAAATTGGGAATTGGGGGAGTTCCTTGTTGCTTTGATGTAATCAACATCTGTCAACAGAATGAATTTGCTTTTGTTTAGTTTCAAGGGCCCTTGTCCTTCAGCTTTGCCCAATCAGTGTCTGCTTCAGCCTGGGGCATTCCCCTAGCTTTTTTATTTTTCCTTCAACAAATGCATAGGTTATTTCTTGTGAAATGTGAGCTTCTCTTCTGCTTTCTAGTCTTCTTGAAGTGGGGAGGAACCTTCAATCTTTCTCATGTACTTTTGAAACATGTACATCTTAGTACTGGATTATAAAAATCAATGAGCGTTATATTGAGGGTTGCAGACTAATTTTTCTTTTGCAACATTTGTGCGAGTTATCAAACCCATCACGCAGACAGTCAGTGTTTTAGGTCCAGAAATGTAAGGCGTGGATGCATTTGCAGTGTTCTCCTTTGGACTTAGGGCACACAGTGCTGTGAGAGCCTGCGCTCCTACGCTGGGTGATTGGTGGGAGTTCATGAAGTGTGATCTTTCTGTGGTTCTAAATCAGCACCTGAAAAATATATTTCTGTAGTACAGTCCCTTCTGAGCCTACTGTAGGAAACAATATTTCTAAACAGTTAAAAATACCCTCAGTTTGCTGTCACAAAGTTACTTTTTTTTAAAGTTAATGTGTTATTTAAGCAAATCGTTTGGTTTGAAATTAAAATTATCAATGAGTGTATGAGCCGTATTTGAAAATGAATTAGCAAAACGATGTTTTCTCTCTTAGTAATCATAAATCATTTAAATCTGGCAGGCATTCCTCCCTTCATCCAAAATAATTGCCTCCATTTGTGAAATCAATTAGATGTTGATATGCTATAAATAATAGTTTTGTTACTAGACTTTGGCATTTACTGATCATTATGAAAAAATATATTCAGTAAGATATTTTACAGGGTGTCTTTTAAATTACATATTATCTCTGGTTGATATTGTTAGCTAATGTAAAGTAGTACAGGCTGCTTTCTTGTGTTGTTTTCTACCCAGATATTTGATACCTCTGAAATGTAACATAACTGAGGATTGATGGCCCGCTGCAGGGGGAAGTGCTTCCCTGGAAATGTACAATGAAAAATATAGGTGTTGGTAGCCCACACTTGAGTACAAATATACTTTGTTCAGTTTTACAACTGCTTAAAATAATAAGCATTTTAAATGTCTCTCTGAAAGTTCATTCAGACCTTTCCCTTAAAAATACTTGTTGACCAAAAGAAAACTCATATTTTCAAGAATAAAATTGGCTTAATTAAGGGTCATTAGTAGAGGTGTGCATAAAAACCCAGGGCTCAGTGGGTGAAATGGAAGCGTTTTATTATGTGGTATAGAATGCTTGAGTAGATAACAATTAAAATGGACCCTGAGTAAGAGGCCAATAAATACAGGGCATGTTGCATGCAGCAACATTGGTTATTTAAAATGCATGCTTCCCTCCATCATACTGGAATTCTGTAATCCTACCTTTCAGACTTAATCTGTAAAGGGAAATAGAATGCAGCTTTTAAAAATTGATGTTATTACCAAATATGAAAATATTTAAAAGCTCAACCTAGATTTACATTTCAAATACAAATTTAAAATATGAAAAATGTGCTTCAGGATCCAGAGCATATACACCAATTTCAGAAGACATTCACGCCGTACAGTGTGCTCCTCTGTGGACTGAATGAAGCAGTTGCCTGTAATTTTCAACATTCAGCTCAAACTAGGTGCTGATAGAATTTTTGTGACGCTGAAAATAATTCTTATTATTACCTTTGAAAACAGTAAATAAACTAGTATTCATAACAAATAATGTGTAGCTTTACTGCCTAAGGAAACCCTATATAGAGGTTCTGTTGCATAATCAACAGTGACAACACTCGCTATGATCATGTCTTTTAAGATCAAGTTAGTCCAAAGCAGCTCCTTGCTCATCTGGGGTTCTCCTACTCTCCTGATGTTTCTGATGATTTTCTACTGGTATCTCCTAAACTTCAGATTAGTCAACTTGTCCCTTGCAATAATTAGTACACACCTAAACCTTTTTTCCTGAAAATAGCTTTAACAAAATAGGGTATACTGTGCATTCTGGGTAAATGATGGTGCCCAGAAGACAGAGAGGCCAGTCCTGTGGCTGATGGAAACCTGGCTGGTATCTCTGCCTCTGATGATGGGTCAAGTTACCTGTAACATTGACGGTAGCAAGTTGGAAGTTAGATGTAGTTATAATAAAGTATTAGCAGTGCTTTTATTTATGTATTTATTTTAATTGAGATATAATTGACGTATAACATTATATTAGTTTTAGGTGTACAAAGCAATGCTTTTATAAAGAAAGGAAATATATAGAAAACTCAATAAACCTTTTCTAGAATGATCTGTAGCAGATACTCTAGTTTGGTTATCCTGTGACTGAACATAATTGGGACTGGGGATTTTCATTTTGCTCACCTGCATTTAGAAAATTTGTTAATTACTATTTATTAATTACAATATGATAAACAAAATTGAGGACCTTGCCTCTCCCCCCCACTTTTGCCACATTAATTGCAGGACCATTATCTCCTAAAGGCATGGATTGACTTAAGCCCATTTCTTCATTTCACCTGTGAAAACGCTAGATTTTTTTTCTGGTTTGTAATGAATAGTTAGTAGAATAAACACGGTATGGTACCTTATTATCCTGTTACTTTGTGGCAACGTTTATAGGGTGTCTTTTATCAGATTGAAAGAAAAGATTTTGCTTCAAATAAAAAAGTATCTTATGAAAATGGAATTGCTGAGTACACTGCAGAACCGTAATTGTCAACAGATTGGAGATGTTCAGACTGTGTTCCTGATGTTTAAGTCATGTGTGGGTGTGCCTGCATCGTTTCAACTGTGAGCCCCTCATTTGGCAGGACAGGTACATTGGCAGCTGTTCATCCTAGAAGTGAGTGACTGAAAAGCCTCATCCAGGTTTCCTAGTAGAGGCCTGATAACTTCATGCCTCAAGTTTAAGTACATAGGAAAGATTCCCACTATAATGACTGTGTGCTTGAACTTGATAATACTGATAAAGATGGTCTCCCTGTGATGTAATCAGGCACTCTGAAAAAAATCTTCATGAGTCCTGAAATTGATCGAAGTCTGCATCATTCCCATTGCCTGGAATGTAGCATGACAATCAGATGCTGCTGCATGAAGGCACAAGTGTCAGAGCTGAAAGAAACCTCAAAGATTATGAAGTCCAACTCCCTCATTTTACTAAATAAGCCTTTTGTATCAGTGGGCAGTGTCTGTGAGGTGCTCAGCACAGAGCTTGGCACCAGGAAGCTGTCAGCCAGTGTTCACTGTTACTGTTGCTGCTCGAGCTCGCCCAGTTAGCTCTTTGCAGGACCAGGAGCAGAACCTTAGCTCCAAGATGCCATCCAAGACTGTGTCACTCTGGGCTGTTTTTCATCACACATATCACCGTCTGATGTAATCTAATGTATTTGTTGGTTGGCTTCTCGTCTGCATCCCACCACAGATTATAAACTCCATGAAATCAGGGACTTTGTCACCTGGTTCACTCTGTGTCCAGAGTATGGCATATAGGAGGAGCTCAGCAAGTACTGTTGAATAAAAGAATAAATAAATTCAGAGGCCCACAGGTAAACATGACAAAGAGTCGAGAAGGGAAAGGAAAAGAAATGAACGTTTATGGAGCACCTACTTTCTAAAGATGGTTTACATATATATTTGTTATCTCAGCTAATGTTCATAACAGCCTAGTGGTGAGGAAAGCACTGCTATTGCCATGTAATGGTGAGGAAAGTGGGGCTCAGAAGTTTTGGCAACTCAGATCTGTCTGACTTCAAAGCTCATGCTGTTTTTACTACCATAATGCCTCCCAATTAGATCAGTTCTAAGAATTTCCATGAAAATCACCTTCATTCTAAATGTTGGCTGGTTCCATGATATTTTTTTCATGATTAAAAAAGAAAAAAACCTCCTCAAAATCCAATCCCTGAAAGAACACATTCTACAGCAAAGCATGCTAGCTGCTAGAGCCCCTGCACTCTGTTGAGAGGCCACTCTCAGTGGCAGACACAGTCCTGGATTTAGACTTGGAGGACTCGAGCCAGGGCCAGCCATTGATGTGTGAGCATTAGTTCCTGATCCGTATGGTGATGTCAATTGCTGCCAGCCTGCCTGACAGAGTTGCTAAGAGATAATGTATGTAGACACTTAGCACTCTGCTTAATCAAAGAAATTGGCCATTAAATGTTAACCACTATTGTTACTGTTTCTATTAGTGTTATCATTATTAATAGTAATCATGATACATACTTTCCTCAGAATGGAAACACTTGTGAGTTTGTGTCTTGTCTATGGTCCTACCTAGGGATGCAGTTAGCGCCTTCCCACCCCCACCACCCCTGGAGTCATAGATTGATTCCACCTGAGTCTTCCCTGTACTTTAGCTGGGTCCCAGATTTTCCATTCCATATCCACAGGCTGCCCAACCAACTTCTTCAGCCACCTCACTGAAGCACGTGTTTGGTCAGCAAAGGGAGCTTGGCTTGAGACAGTGGATGGATTGGGTCAACCCATCACCGCTTTTGGAAAAATAATAATAGTAGTAACTTTTTAATAGTTTTTACATTTTTTAGGTGTTTGCATGTGTGTGACCTCATTTTTTCTCTGCATATGAGAGAAGAAATATACTTTGTGGAGGCAACTCGACCTGATTTCCCTCAGCTTTGGCACATACTGCATGTCCCTGGGGAAGTTATTTTCCTTTGTGTGCCTTGGTATCTTCAACTGTGGAATGGTGTACTAACAGTTCACAACTCATAGGATTCTCGTGAAGATTAATGAGCTAACATATGTAAAGTGCCTAGTACAGTAATTGACACAGAATAAGTGCTCATTTTACTTTTTGAGTGTTCTTGAAGGAACCATTGTTTACTGGGCATCTGTTAAATGCAAGGTGCTCTCACATTCTTTCACATGCTTTTTTCACGTATTCCAATTAATTCCCACCTGAGACTCAAAAGAAGAAACTTGCTCAGAGTCACACAGCTAACAAGTGGTAGAGCTGAAATGAAAGTCCGGGCTTCTGCTTTCCAACCATGTGCTTTCCCTAGGGTACTACCCTGCCCCTCAAATACCAGTTCACAGTCCTAGGGCTGCTGGTGTTGTCTTTAGGGAAATACTATACTTTAGAAGCTTTAGGGAATACATACCTGCCTCTATCGAACAACTTTTTGTTTTTAAAAGAGGTGATATTACTGGCATTTTGTCTGGTATTTGGAAGTGTTTAAAATAATACCAAAACACCTCTGTTCATTTGATTCAACACGTTATGTAAATTCAACTTTATGGAAGAACTTAATTGAGTGAAACTTATGACACTGACTCACTGCCCACTGGGGTTTCTTTGCCTCTGTGCCTTTTTTCAATTCACTTGGAGATCTTGAATTTTGGGGCCAGTACTCACCTGCAATTTGTGTTTCCATTATGTTTCACAGCTGAAAGGTTACTCTAGGCCAGTAAATCTCAAACTTTAGTGTGCATCAGAACCATCCTGAGGACTTGTTAAAGCACAGACTGGTGGCCTCATCCCGGGGTTTGATTCAGTAGGTTGAGGAGGGGCCCAAGAACTTGCATCTTTTTCCCACATGATGCTGATATGCTTGTCTGGGTACCAGGTTCTGAGAACCAGTGATCTAGACCAGCAGTTGACAAACTTCTTGTGTAAAGGGCCAGATAGTAAATATTTTAGGCTTTATGGGCCATATGGTCTCTGTCACAACTTCTCTGCTACTGTGGCTCAAAAACAGCCATAGATAATTGTGAGTGATTGAGTGTAGCTGTGTTCCAATAAATCTTTATTTAGGGACACTAAAATTTGTATTTCACATAATGTCACTTATTACAAAATATTGTTTTTCTTATGACTTTTTTCTAACAGTCTATAAATGCAAAAATAATCTTTAGGTGTTGGGCTGTGTGAAAACAGGCAGCTGGCCAGATTGGGCCTTTGGGCTATAGCTTGCCAACCTCTGACATACAGTTATGACACGTTGGGGAATTTTTAAACTATTATTTTAATTATAAGTAATACAAATCAATGGTTTTAAAAAAATAACAGTATAGAAGAGAATAAAATGACTCAGGAAGTCTTCCTCCCCACCCCCAGTCCCAGTCACATGCCCCAGAAATAAGCACTATTGATGAATATCAGTTTTCAGGATTTTTATAGGCATATAAAAGCTTATATAAATGAATAAGCTCTTCTTAGATGAATGGGCTTTTTGTGCGTATTGTTCAGAACTTGCTTTTCTCCTAACAATATATTGCGGTGTCTTTACATATCAATATGTAGAGATGATTTAGTTTATTCTCTGACAGCTCCATAGTTTTCTGTTGTGTAGATATACCATAGTACTATACTTAACCAGTCCCTTGTTGATGGGCATTTGGGTTATTTCACATTTTTTCCTACCACAAGCAATGCTGCAGTGAGGGTACATGTTCATACATCCATCATTGCATTACATCTGCAAGGTGAAGTCCTGGGAGATGAATTGCTGAGTCAAAGGATATGTGCATTTAAAATTTTGATAGATATTTCTAAATTCCTATTGTGGGTACTTTAGGGCTCTGTGTTCGTTTTCTTTCCAAGTTACAACCTAGATTTTTGCTATTTAGTCTTTATCTGACTTGGGCATTCATCACAATGAATTTCAGTATAATACCTCGCTGCACGTGAACTTAACAGAGTAGTAATCCTATCAAGGGCAAAAAGTGCAGCTGGCAATTTTGTCCATGATTCTTGAAAGGAAAATGGCTTTAAAGAATATAAAGCCACCCAAACCATGCCCTGAATCTAAGGTCTTCCTGGACATGACTGCATAAGGTGCCAGAGCAGAAACTTCTTTTTGCAGACCTGGTGGTTCACAAATGTTTCTATATGTTTGTTGCCCATTAGAGTAGAGTTTTCCATTATCAGACATTTATGTAAACTTAGTATTAGCTAATAAATATGCTATGCTGTTAGTGTACTAGAACTCAGAATACCACTGCTTTCCTTTCTATTTGGGGCTTTTCCTTTTGGAGCCAAGAAAGGATTAGAACAATGATTTAACAGACAATGCAACATCTTAAAATGTAGCACCATTTAGGTTTTTTTACTTAAAATATGTCTATTTCTGCTCATAGGTTGTCATAGAATTTTGTCTTTACCACTCAATCATATCTGCTTACACAAGCAGTCAAGCAGTCAACAAAGAAGAAATTTCTTTTTCCGGAGACAAAGAGAGATTTCACACAGTATAGTTTTGCCGGCTGCAGTTTCTTCAGCTCATCCAGTCCCTAAGGTACGATATTGCCTATTATTTGCTTCTTTTTTCCAGCCAAGATAAAGGTTAGCTGCAGAAGCGATCAAATTTTTTTGCACCTTTGGTTTGTGAGCCATCTGAATCATAATTTTTAAATTTGTTTTGTGATTTAAATTGTGATTTGAAAAGTTTTAGCATCCTGCAGTTGTAAAACATTAATTTTTTTAAAATAAAGCTCTGAGCTTACAACTGCCTAGCTTATTTAGAATTAAAATTTCTATCATGAAATTTTCTATATTAAATTTCTAACGTGAAGACAAAACTACATGTATATAGTTTCGTAACATTTTTAGAGAAAAAAATCAACTATAAAATTGGGATCATTCAAGAGAGATTACTTGAAACTAATACACTAGATGTTTTTTCCTAAAGCCTGCTCTTATACTTTCCGTATTACTAATGTTGCTGTCTTTGAATCCTCCTTTAGAGTAAATTAAATAAAATGTCTTGTCTCAGAGCATCCTTGATTTTTTTTTCAGAGATTACAATTCTGTGGAAAGACAATCTATCCATTTTTCAAAATGCAAAATAACAGAGGTGTGTGGATCATTTAGGAACACCAAGAATAGCTGAAAGAAATAGAGATTTGTCACAAGGATCACCTGCTTTCCCCCTTTTAGGTGTTTTTTTTTTTACAGTGAACCCACATTAAATATGTTGTACTCCCTAAAGGTGAGTGGCCCAGTTCTGTGGCAAGGGCTGACGAGACAGGCCACCGGAGCCCAGAGTATGTTCCTGGTATTTCCTTAGTAGAAAAGAAAAAGAAATCTCCGGAGAGGTGAATGTGTTGTTCTAGAATTTCAGTGACAATCCAACTGCCCTTCTGCGTGTAGTTGTAACCTGGCCAGATCACAAAGCAGAGTGGTGACAAGAACAGAGTCCATGGGGAGACCGAGTGAGCATTGTGAGCACTGGTAGTGTAGCTGTTGGAGAGAAGATACTCGTCCAGAGCTCAGCTGTGGCAACCCAAGCAATGGCATTACCTGTGTCAGAAAGGCCCATCTGAACATGGGAATAAGGGAGGGTCCTTAAGTCGTGCGTGATGCGCTTCACGAAGAGCCGAGCCCTAACCTCAGCCCTTCCGCAGTTGCTGTGATGTCAATTGAACAGTGTGATCTTCCTCAGCTTCCTGTCCCCAACTGCTGTGTAGCCTTACTGGGTACTCTTCAACAATGCTTATTTAGTGGCTTCTATAAATAGTTTGTAAAGAGCTATGCAAAACCTTGGGACTGAAAGAAGCTCTGTGTGTGAAATGGTATTGATTTTCTGAATACGGCCCATGGATTTAAGAGAGTGGTGGAGAATATTCTACGAGGGGGATCAAAGTTCAATGTTTTGAGTTTTGGGGAGTTTTTGGTTTGTTTTTGACAAGTAAAATGTTCTAGATGTTTTTTTATGTACTTAAAAGAAAGAAAGACTAGGAAAAGAAAGCTGTTTTGTTTTGTTCTCTAGTCCCTTCTTAGTTTAGGTACAGTTGCAAAGTGTAAGAAAAATGTATATGTAATAGGTTTCAGTGGACTGGACAGTCCGCCTTTTACATATGTTCACGCAGAGAGGGTGTTGTGAGCTATCCTTTGCATAAATTTTATCTTTGTGTTAAGAAGATGAATGTGCTCTTAATCAGTCATTTGGCAATTTGGAAACTTGATGCTATTTTTCATAAATGGCAATATGCTTCTAACGGGGTTGGGAGGAGGAAGAAAAGAAAACTACTGTTTGTTTTGACCAGAAGTCTACTTCAGTCCGGTTTGACTCAAAGCACAGTAAGGTTAACAGACAGTCCAAAGGCAGCACTAACAGGCAATGTTAAGTTCAAAAGGGCAGGGGAAGGAACTCGGGGCAGCCTGGAGGGTCTGTTGTGCTGGCTTTGGAGGTCGGTGCTCCGGCAGGAAGGGCAGAGCTCCATGAAGCAGGAGGCTGTGTCCGAAAAAATGATCCCATTGTCGTGCGCTGGGTTCTGATCTTCGTTTTCAATCCTTTTTCCTCAAGCACATAAAGAAGCCAGACTATGTGACGACAGGCATTGTACCCGACTGGGGAGACAGCATAGAAGTTAAGAATGAAGATCAGATTCAAGGGCTTCGTCAGGCTTGTCAGCTGGCCCGTCATGTCCTCCTCCTGGCTGGGAAGAGCTTGAAGGTGGCGTCTCACCAAACCCCGGAAGGACTTACATACTTACAAACTTACAAAAGGACTTACTCCCCTTTTTCTTCTTTCCCTTCGACTCTTCTTTTGTACACATCTAATTTGTTAAAAATCAAGTAAAGCCTTGAGGTGGGGGGAAGGGATTTTATTATTTTATGTTTATTCAAGAGATAATTTAAAATCCAAATTCAATTCTAAGTAGGAGTCGGAAGCTACTTTGGGCTCAGTCAGCCTGTCCGTGTTGATCAGTGACGGACAGCTTTGACTTTTGCCCTCTTCCTCCTGCCTGGAGTTTCTGCTTCGATTCCCCACCTGATTTCTGTGTGTCTGAAGAGTTTCTTTGCCTCCTCCTTTGTCTCCTATTTTCTTGCATTAGCTCTGCAATGAAAGATCAGACCAGATACAAAAGGCTGTAGGTAATATAGCAATGGAATGATGTACAACTATCTTACTACAGGATTTAGTTCTTTCAGAATAATCTGAAACACCCTGCCACGTAAAGATCATGAAAGAAAATACGAGCCTGTGGTTTCCCAAAGGTGGGCAGGATTTGGGAAGTCAGACTCAACGACGAAATCACTTAGGGTATCATTGTGTAATAAACCTGTTATAGCCGCGTAACCAAGCATAATGTGAATATAAAATAACACAAAGAAAATTACTGAAGAAATAGCCAATTTTTAATAAAAGATTTTGTTTTAGAATTTTACTTATTATTTATGAGTTTATGGAGATAGTCTTCATGTGTTCACAAAACTCAATTATAGTTTTAGTTTGGGAGCGATTGGATACCTTCTAGAAAGGGAAAAATATTTTAACAAGCATATTGATTTATTTAGGCATGAAAGAAATCAAGATTAGTGGAAATCAAACCTCTACAAAATGTATCAGACTAAATTCTTAAAAAGGTGATCCGTAATCTCCATACCATTGCTGCAAAACCCATGTGATGTTTCGCTGAGGTAAAAATGTGGGGTTTGACCTCCTTTTCAAGCTGTGCATCTAAACTGAAGATCCTTTTGAGAATTTATTTATATGCTTCGGTTAGCCCAGGGCACTAACTGTTGAGAAAGAGGAACAAATTGCCTAAGAACATATTTTTGAAAGTCAAATCATTTAATGACTCACAAATGATTTAAAGGATCTTAGAGTTTAAAATTTTCATTTCCTAATAGTCCATAACACCATCATGTACCCAAATGACTGTCAGAAGGCACAGTTTAGGATTTTAATGTTAGTCATAATTAATTAAAATATTGTACCATAAGTTTATCATAGTAAATTTATACAGTCTCACCTGAAAGTGCTGTAGCTGTAGGCATAGTCAATCAATCCAGGAAATGTCTTCACTTGTTGCTCCATAATTTCTTTATTTAATATTTTAGGTTGACATGACAACTGAAGAGATAGATGCTCTTGTTCATCAGGAAATCATCAGTCATGATGCCTATCCTTCACCTCTAGGCTATAGAGGTTTTCCAAAATCTGTTTGTACCTCTGTAAACAACGTGCTATGTCATGGTATTCCTGACAGGTATTCATTGCTTAATAACATATTGTTCCTTGGGAAACTAAAACATGAAACTAAGATCTGTAACACATGTTGAGAGACACCGTAGTTTAATTGAAACCCACCTGCAAACTTTTGGAGCTGATTATGGTAAAACAAACATTTTGAAGTATTTTGCTTCTAAATGGACATAATACCACCATTTAATGTTCGTGAAAGCAGTATATAATCCAAAAAAGTCATGGTGCATTAAATATTTCTTTTACCTTTTTAGATTTTAACCATATAAATGGTAAAAATCCAAATGTAGGCCAATATTGGTTATCAACTATTGTTTTGGCTCTTTGCAAAATTAGGGTAACTAATAAGTACATTTTTTTAAGAATGGTAGATTTTTAAACAATGGTAATATGTTCATATTACGTATTTCTTGTAAAATTTGATGTGACTAACATAACTTAAAGATTAGATATAGTTACTCCATTTATTCCTCCTCCACTCCAAATTACCATTGCATCTCATTGGGTTTGTGGTAGTAGTCATTAGGTGTTTATTTTTATATTCCTTTTATTGAGATCTGTCTATCACCACTTTTTTTCTGTTTATGTTTCAGTCGACCTCTTCAGGATGGAGATATTATCAACATTGATGTCACGGTGAGTAAATCATATAAAAAATAGTCTTTGATCAACTTCAGAATTGCTGGTAGCAACAGGAAGAATTGTGGATTGAAAATGCGGACTGCACCGGTGGAAGTGCTGTTTACTTCTAGACCCAGACGCAAGCAGCTGGTTTCCTTTTTGTCTTTAACTCTGTGTTTATTCCAAGTAAACCCAGGCCCGACTTGAATTTAGGGCTGGAATCAGATGCACTGAGATCAATGTTGGCCTAAGTGAAATGTCAACCCAATCCTGCTATGTGTCATGTTTTTGAGAAGGTGTAATTGTTATTGATCCACTGTGTAGTTAATGCAGAGCACCACAGCACTGGGCAGCTGCTGAAGCTAGATATGTATGAGATGAGCTAACGCGAAGAAAGCCAGCATTTTTCCTTCACTCTGCCAAGATTGATCTTCCTCTTCCTGCTGATTTTGAGTGGGGCCTGTCATTATCTTACTCTGTCATTAGGGGCTACATTGGCCTGTGTGTGTCAGTCTATTTGGACAGCAACTCTTTTGCTAGCAGTGTTCCTTAGATTTATTAAAATCCCTGAAGGTAACGTTGTCTTCCATTCCTGGCATAGAGAGCCTTGAACTCGAAGCACACAAGCAGAGTGGTTTTCTCTCTGAACTTACATTTTCACCAAACGGTTAACAGCCTTTATTTTAAATAACAACCCAAAGTAATTGAACATAGGACCTTCAAATTGTACAAGCTCTAACCTTTTCTAATTTTGTTAGCCTTCCACTATTCTCGGACGTGGATTATTTGTGCTTTGGCAGTCTATTTTACTGAAAAGTTTTTAATAGCACCTTTGGATTATGTAGATTGTAATAAATTCTATACATCTGATGATTAATAAATAAATTCTGAATAAATAAATATAATTTAAACATCTGGTGAGAACTAGTTGATATAGATGGACAGTGTTCAAGGAGTAGAGTTTCTATTAATGAGAAAATATTCTTAAGTTATTTTATATCCAGACCATGAAACTTAAGTAGGAATGGGAATGAGGTGGAAATTGGCATCCAATAGTTGAGCTCAGTGAGATTTTTAGTGTTCAATTAATTCTCCCATTTTTCTTTGTATCAGTCGGTGTGAGGATATAGCCAAAGATTCTTTTTTTGCTGATGCTCTTTCTTGTATCATTTTGTCCTACTTAGAATATTTGAACATTTGCTCCACATGTATTCTGTTGGTACCTTTCCCACTCAGAATCATGTAGTAGGAGGTATTTAATGATAATAAAGTGTGCCTGAAACAAAGTCTTTTTCATGATATACTTTTCTTTTGGATTGTACCTGATTTGTAGGTCTTACATTTATTATCTCACCTAATCACCCCTTAACAAAATATTGCTGCTTTGAATGAAATCAACATATTCTTCCCTACTGTTTCCAGTGTGTCCAAAGAGAATATTCCAGGCCTTTTCTAAGTTTCCTGAAGACTTTTAATAAACAATTCCATTTTTAACATTCGAATAATTTCAAAATTGCAAAACTCATAAAGTAAAGTGGAATATTTTCAAATGTCTGGGAATGTGAAGGAGTCAAGGAAACATGTAGGTTAATCTCTTAACAAATTGTATTTCTTATGAAATATTTTATTAAGTGAAGGATTCCATTATTAGATCTTATACTTTTTATGAGAAAATACTGATTGCATTACATAGTTTTTGCATCTAGTATATATCTTTACCCCTTGAAAGTTGAATGTTAAAAAATAGACAATGCAATGCCCATAGTAGTTGCTCAATAAATATTTGTTAAATAAATGAAGTGCAAGACTAGTTTGTAGGTACAAACAGTAATTGTAGATACCTGCCATAGACTTTCAAACGTATTATATTTCCATATCTTATGAGCTTTCAAGTAGTTATTTTGGAAGCTGGCAAAAAGTAATATGAAAAGGCAAATAAAGATTTTTAAAAATGCATTTTTACTTTAAGTAGCAGTTATATAAACATTGAGTTGCAAATTTTTTTGAATATTTACTCTCATTTTAGCAAATGTTATATACTTGTATGTAAAATAAAAACTTATACTTTCTCAGATTGCAAATGGGAATAAATGTATACTATATTGCAAGGTAACTTGATAAAGTAGAGAAAACACCCGATTGGAAGCCAGTAACCCATCACATTAGTCTGGATCTGTGTTTGTATTCTGCCACTAACCTTAGACAGGTTGTTTTTCTGTGCCTCAGTTTCCTGACTTATGAAGTGAAGATATAATAAAGACCTTTCCTGCTTCCCCCTCAGAGTGTAGGAGAGTATTTTTTAAATGCAGAATAGTATACAGATTTAAGACATTAATTTGGTATTAAAACAGACAGAAATCTCAGATAAATATCTTTTTTTATAACAGTTTCTGTATTCTGCTTCATGAGAAAGAGAAATGTGAAAAATAATTACATAGGACAGTTTTATGCAAAATAGCAAATTCCATGCTACATCAAAGGATCGGTATTCACCTAGTCTCCTCGGCCTTCTATATTTATTATGGTGTTTGATAATTATTGATTTTTATGATGAATCTGATGTTTTTAGAGATCCTACAGGGCCTTTTGAATCATTGAAGACTGATAAAATTATATTTTCTGCAATTTTATTCTTAAGCCTGTTTTGTTATAGTATTCTACTCTTTAAAAAAAATCCCTGTGTAGTGTTTTCTGTTAACATTCTGCTATCTGGAACTTTTGATTAAGATTTCACTTCTCGACAGGATTTTTCTATAACATATTTCATTCCTACATTGAGCCTCTTCAATTCCCAGAACTAAATTCTCCTACTGTCTGTTATAATACGGACATGTCTATCTTATTTCTTCTTGTCAGTGTCTATCATTTCCAAGTACAGAACTGGTAAATGAAAGATCAAGTATCATCATGACATTGAAGAAACTTTTTACTGTGTTAAATACTTCTGGGTTCTCTAAACCTATTGTAGTAATTGTGGGTCAATGTCTTTGATCACTAATTTTTGCATATATAGTGTGTCTTCTCAGAAATAAAGTGAGGAATAAAAATGTTACAATAGCATTGTTGATCATAATGCCAAAATAGCCATACTAGTCACTTATTTACTTTAAAATTTTGTAATATCATTGAATGGCTTTGTCTTTTTAATTTCTGTAAGGTTTCAGTATATCTGTTTCTTTTTTTGTAGGTAAACTTGAGATTAATTCTGGAAGGGAGAAACACATGAATCTACTACACACATAAATGAATACAATGTATAGTTTAGGAGAGTAGATTTTTAAACAAGAACATATTTTAAAATTTCTGCCTGTGTTTAGGTCTATTACAATGGCTACCATGGAGACACCTCTGAAACATTTTTGGTGGGCAATGTGGATGAATGTGGTAAAAAATTGGTGGAGGTTGCCAGGAGGTGTAGAGATGAAGCAATTGCAGCTTGCAGAGCAGGGGCTCCCTTCTCTGTAATTGGAAACACAATCAGGTAAGCCTTACACTGACAAGTAAAGGGAGGGTTAGCAAATGGTACAAAGGTTATTGGTGGCTTGGTATAAAGTTGATGACATGTTTTATGATTCAGAACCACTATTTCAGTCTGATATCAGTATGTGAACTGCCAGGCTGCAGTGTTGTTCCCTGGGTTTAAAAAAAAAAGGTTTGAAAAAGTGAATTATGCTATGGTCAGCAAAGAAACCTAAAGGAGCAGCAAGTAATATGACTGCTTTAGTTTTACCCTCTCATGTTGGTCTGTAGCGTTCCTTTACTCAAAAATCATACCAAACTTGGAAGAAAGTACCTAAGAAGTGGAGAAGCATCCAAACCCTTGGATAACGAGACAGGAGAATAAATTTCATAAAGGAATAAAGTGAAACATATTCCTATCATACGAAGATAAAAAGCATTCACTCAAGCAAGCCTCACCTTTCAAATTAGCGGATTAGCAAACAGCCTGAAAGGGTGATCTTCTGTCTTTTTTTTTTCGTCTGGCTCATTTTTTCCGTAAATCATTGTTTATTTTCACACAGTATTCTATGCTTGCTTTTTGAGTGTATGTCTATTTCCTGAATTCAAGACTTTTCTTTGTAATCCCTTCCCTACCTTTAAATCTTTTTTTTCCGTAACTGTTTTGAAGTAGACATGCAGAATATGTGTTTTCATTTAAAAGTAATGCATTTTGTTAAAGATGATCACATCGGTACGTTTTAAAGTACTGTTCTCATTAATATGAACCATTGAATATTTCCCGTTTGTCTAAAGGATGGAAGGCTTAGTCACCTTGAAAAGATGCTTCCTTTTTTCGTCTTAAGCCTTCAAATACTCTAAGAAAAAAGGCAGTAAAGTATCAGTTAAATGTATTTATGGCTTTAAAAATATTGTAACAGCGTCTGAATCAAACTTTAGTAAAATCTCTTTGGGTTATATCTGAGAAGCTTTTATTGAAGACTTTGAACAAAATTGTGTTTTTGACAGTTTTAAATTATAGGCTAACTAGCCTGGGAAAAAAGGATAGTGTCTCTCTGTTCTTTCATAGGAAATGTTGAATCAGACCCCTACTGGGAAAAGAAATTTAATGCATATCTCACTATCTTACTGTCTATGAATATAATAGAAATGAATTCAAAATGCAGTTATATTTTTGCAAATGGGATGAGTCGATAGATGTACCTCATATTTTTGAACACCTAGGGTTCAACAAATTCACTGGTGGTGCTCTTGCATTTTAACAGAATTTATTCTTCAGTAGAAGGGGGCAGAGAACACTGGATTCTTATTCAAGCATTCTATCGAGCTCTGCATTCATGGCTGTGTCTAAAGGGCATGTCAGCCTTTGATTCTCTCTGAGAGGTAATTATCCTTTTCCTGTCACGGAACAACAAATGATAGCTAACTACAGAGGCACATTTGCAGTAGTCACATTCATCAACTGCAGAAAAAAAAAATTCAATTTAATTGTGCAACACAGCTGCACATGGGCTTTTGAGCATTTCTGTTGTTCTCCCTGTCTCGCTATTCCTCCCTCCAGATCTATTTTTTAAACTTTTTTTCTGGTTATTTTTTCCCCCTTTTTGTCTCTTCTTCCATTTTTACTCTCTGTACTTTCTTGTTAAAGTAATTTTCCTTTGTGGCTCTCATTCTTTTTTCCCCATTGAAGGCTATGAATGTAGAAAATTATCACAATTACTCATATAATTGAGCCTCTTTGTAGCAAGTGCAACTCCAGTAGCCTTTCTCCATCATGAAAATGGTTTCATTATAGGGTTTTTCATATTCTCTGACACCATCTACACAGAGGAACAGGCGTGCAGATGAGATGTACTAGGAACAGGCTAGATCAGTAAGGTCACAGTAGGAATAATTAGCTCTGCTATGGAAAGAGCATCTAGGCCTTTTACTGCTACATAAATGTACTGTCCGTGGCTTTTAGTCACAAAAAAACTTACTAACAAATGGAGCTCCCGCCTACTACTTTGAAAAAAAGATTTGTATCAACACTACAATTTTCCATCATTAAGACTAATAACACAGAGCCTAGTATACATCAAGGGGAATAAAAAGAAAAATCTCACATTCAAGTGGCGGCTGGGTGCTGACCTTTGTTCCCTTTTTTTGTGTACGACTTAACTCTTTACAAAAAAGAGCCACACGCCACACCAACATGCAGGTGAACTCCAGCTAGTACTAGCAAAGCATAGCATTCAGTCGGAAAATCTGATAAATCTCCATGCAGGATAATGCATTTCATTACATATTCACTACATTAATTCTAGCTACATAAAAAAAAGAAGAAGAAGGAGAGTAGAATTGAAAGTGACATTGGATTTTAGCTATCTGGATGCAAAGGTCAGTTTTTGCAGAGCGTGGATTTGCATATACAAGCTCCTTTGAAAACCAGATCTGTCCCAACAACTGCACTTACAAAACTATGTGGAAAATAACAGACAATGAACTTTTTACTTTTACCCTAATACATTTCATTATTTAGATGGTTTATGTCTGCCACGGGGGAGGAAACTGGCCCCAATTGTAACGAATGTTTGTTCTGATGTGTTACGGCACTGTTCCTGGACATCTATTATTTCGCCTTTTCTTATTCAGGCAAAATCTCAAGGGAGTAAATAAACAATCTCCATCTTTAAGCTAAAAGTACTTGGAATCATTACAGACTGAAGGTTTACAAACATCTTTCAACTCAGTCTCGTTTATTTTAAGATATTCACCATCTTTTGCATAGCCTCCCTCTACTGATACACCATGGAAAGAACATTCAAGCATCTTTTATTAGCATTATGTTACCAAAAACCTAGTGATCTTTATAGGAAATCCTGAAATTCTCTGAAACCTAGAGGATAGGATGATATCTCTGAAGAAGTATTGGCTGAAATAGTTTAATGAAAAGAGTTCTCTGGGTGCCCTTTGCTTCATGAGGGATGGCTACTGATCTTCAGGTTACAGTGTTTTTGTACTCACTGTTCCTCCATTTGCTTTAAAATATATCTAAATCTGTATTTTTGTAATTATCTCTAGATGATGTTATCTGTACATATGAGAATATTGTGAATGTGTAGATTCATGCATCACAAATATGTGACAGTTCAATCAAAAATAATTTAAACTTATACTTGTAAATGTCATGATGAAAGTATCAATAAATGATTTTTAATGTTTAATTCTTAAGTATATGTTTTGATATTAATTTAGAAGGATATAAAGCAGATTTTTAAAAATAATCTCTTTCTATTAGATTATGCACATTTAAACAATAAGTGGCTCAGGCAAAATAAGTCATTTTAATGTCATCTGTGATGGATTTTTCTTGACAGCTACTGTAAATTACAATTACACTGCTTCTCTCCGCACATGAAAGTAAGCATTGCAATAAATTATCTTTTATTTCAATCCATCATGTCTGCTTTTCAGAAACAGAAAACCTCAAATAAAAGTTTAGCACTATTGTAAGAAAAATACAGTAATTTGTGATCCAGTTTGAAACAAAAAAGTGAACCATTTTTGGAAAACTCTTGTTTGGAAACTCTTTTGGAACACAGTTGTTGGCTTTCAAAAATATTGCTAATTGTACTGCAACATTCCTTGTCAGTAGAGGAAATCCTTGGACTTGTACATTCCTTCATTCAAAGACTACTGCTTAAAATAAAAATCTGGAAAGATTAAAGTAAAATTTCTTAACTTAGAAAATCAGGTGCCATTTGAGATCCTTTTGTTGGAGATATGATCATTTAGAGATTAGTGCTGTTTATAGGGTTCGTGTAAAAATGATAGTAAAACTGTTTCCACGTGCATTTCTATTGCTTTAGTAGAAGAGCATGTACTTAAATGTAGTACTGCTTTGCCCTCTTGGGGAATGTATTCTTAGTCATAAAATGTAGTTGAAATGTATTAGGAATTTTAATTTATCTAGACAGTACTTCAGTTAAGGAAAACTGCCTCATGAAAGGAAATTAAACTGAAGAAAATTGTCATAAGATGAAATTCCTTCAGAGAGATTTCTCTTTCAACTATAAACTATAACTGAAACATGACCTGTAATAATACAATATAACTTAAAAGTAAGTTCATAAACTGCTTTTATACACCTTTTTCCTCCTCTCCTTTCCTGCCCCTCCCCAAATACTCCATATGAAAGGCTTCTAATCATAAACGTGCTCAGGCTCATGGGTAAGAGTCTTACTGTCTTAGAGGATTTTTAGTTAGAGAAAATCAGAACAGAAGAGCTAATACCAGGATAGTTCTTTTCAGTTGATTTCAGCAAAAAGAAGGCAGATTTCATCAGTAAAATATCCAGGGCAAGAAGATCCTTGTGCTCAGAAACAGATGGTGGCCCTGAGATGGCTGGTGTTGGGGAGCAATGCAGCAGTTCTTGGGCACCCCCACCAACCCGCCGTTTCCATTTTTCCAAAACACCAGTCAAGAGAAGCACACAGGCTCCACCTTCCCATGCCACAGTCAAAGGTACCAGTACTTACTTTCATGTTAGAGTGGAATTTGCTGCTACAAGTCAGTTGGATTGTCTCAGTGAAGTTAGATTTAAACCCTAGAATCAGGTAAATAATCTTGTGCATCCCGTGTATTCCAAAAATACATGGGAAGAGGCATGGCTTTAAATAGTAATTAAGAACGTTAAATGAGATTTTATCCAATTTAGTCCCAGTAAGTATGTGTTAAAAAACTAACTACCAATCCAAAGGAAAATACCCTGAAAAGCAGACAGAAGTGTATACTTAGCTCCTAGGAGTCCTTGGGTGCTCAACCAAGAAACTAAGGGAAGTCTGTCCTGTTCTTTTCCTCTTTCCACATGGTTGTGAAATCCTCTGACCTTTGCATCCATGACACATACATTCTATGATACTCCTACAACCAGAAGTTCCAGCAGGATCCCGGCCATAAATAGTTGTAGGAGAATGCACTCAGATATCTTTAGCCACCTAGTAATTGCACAGCTTCTTTTACGAAGAGGAATGAGAGGTATGATGGGGGAGGGACCCTGAGGGTTTTTTCAGAGTGGGCTTTCTTCCTCTCTTCTCATCAGAAATTAAAATGAAGATTGCCATTGTAACACATTTAAGATGTAGCTGTGATGCCTGCCGATCAGAACCTTAAAAAACCAAAACTTTTTTTTTTAAGAAAAGAAATTAGGAGAACAGTTTGTATTCAGTGCTCTCAGAATTGTTGAGGTTTGTTGAGACTGAAGTGACATAATTTACAGGTTTAGGTAGAACCTATTCCTGTAAAAAAAAATCTAGATTATTATATCTTATTTAATAATCTCTCTTCCACCCTCTATCCACTCTCTATCCTCAGTTTCTATTCAAAAATTGTGTAGTGCAAATAGAAACACCTTGGAAAAGTTGTTATACCTCCTGCCCAAAGTGCAAAGACACACAGAAATAACCATAACCATAAAGTACCATTTAAGAGATAAAAATGTTGACTTTTATCGTTTTTGTCCTCAGCACATGCATATCTTACTTATTTCTGCACTATCACTTACGTGAATTAACTCTGAATGAGAGGCTGCCTATCTGCTGTATAAACTATATAAATATATATATAAAGTGACATCCTGGTTAAGTGAAGATATTTTACAGATCTAGAGATGAAGGTTAAAAATGTTTGAAGAAAAGTACATTGACATAAATGCTCATAAAGATGCTGGCTAAACACCCTTGAGTTCATGTTAAACTAAACCAAGGGTCTGTTGAAAACTAGTTTGAGATTTAAGAACTTTGGTTTTGTTAAGAACTTAAATAGTGATCCTGTAAATCCCAATAATTGTTATGATTAAGGTTAAGGCACTATGCCCTTCACCCACATGAAAATATAAATTGTTAATGGTATATGTGTTCTTGTCTTTCTGGTGCTCCCGGAAGTAAACACGTGCACCTGATTCCAAAAACAACTTCTTAACCTTGTATGTGAAGATTTTAGGATTGGAGTCATTGTTCCAGATTTTATTTACATACATGGAATAGATGGAACCCCCAAAATTTGCATGTAGAGATAACAACTGAAACATTAAGAATTGGGAATCACAATACTAGCTTCTCTTAAGCATCACCGTGATTAAAATTATGAATAATTTGATAAAATTATGAATTTTGTTAATGGTGTCGGTCTTGAGTGGAAATCCCAAATGATCACAAAGTTTTGGAGTGTTTCAAGAATATTGACAAAGCAGATTTGACCTTGTGAGTGTGCCTGTTTGTAAAATGTATAATGTTTTGAAATAGACTAGAATAAGAGAACTATAAAAGTAGGAAGTCACATTTCTAGATTGTAAATTTTTCTCTTTTTGGTTTCTAAATCAGTAGTAATTTGCACAGTGTTTTTGTGAAACCCCATGCAAACCAGGCAGGTTTTTATGATGTGCATTCTGTGCACATGTATCTTGGTTATATTGATCTCTATATCTGTGTGTCCACATTCATTTGTTGTGTAGAAGTGGCCTTCTTTACATGCTGTACTAAGGTAAATGAAGTAAATGACTGTGTTAGATACATACTTTTTTTTTTTTTTCATTTATCCAGAGGGAATTGTTACAAGTAATGGAAAAAATTTAAATTATTCCAGAATAATGAAAACATATTGTTTTTATCTGACTCTAAACATAACTGATTTTTTTTTCTTTTCCAGCATATTTTACAGTGACTTTGTTTTATCTATGTATGTATTCAAAACTTACCTAATTTAATTGAATATTTTGTTTGGTTACCTTTAAAGCCGCATAACTCATCAGAATGGTTTGCAAGTCTGTCCACATTTTGTGGGACATGGGATAGGATCTTACTTTCATGGACATCCAGAAATTTGGCATCATGGTAAGAAAGTTAATTTGAGAGCTGTTTATTGAATGGAATCAGGATAAGGCAGTTTTGTTCCTGAGGCTCTGCCTCTAACTTTGGTTCCACATTGTTATCCTTTTGTGTATATATATGTGTGGGTGTTGGCATGGGGGGGGGGGGTCTACTTAATCATAACCTGCACATTATTGTGTTACTGGATTAGAGCCTAGCAGTTTCAATCTCAAAATAAGGTTTACTTTGCTTTTTGTCTTCTCCCAAAGGGTGATAACTGGAAGGTATAGGGGATATTTGTCTAGAAAAAGTTACTGAAAACAAAATACCGCTGCATCAGGGTCCCAGCAGCATGCACACATCACTGTTGTCTGTTTGCCTTTTTCTGCCCGCTTCTCTAACCGCCGACTGTTGTGGTTAAACTTCATTACATCCTACACCGTGTTGACAGCTGATGTATTTAGCAGCGTGTACTCTTTAGTGATTTTTAGATTGTACCCACCCTTGTGTGCCTTCCCCAGAACCTCCTGTTTTTCACTGCCTGTGGGCACCCTACAGTGAGAGGCAAGTGTGAGCCAGAAGGGGTGGGGGAATTTGCGTAGGGTAGGAGGCAGTTCCGTGGAGTGCCCCCAAAGAGGGGTGCACACCTGGACAGGGACTAAAGGAAAGTTGGTCCTGGGGCCTTGACCTGAGTGCTTGGGGTGGGAGCAGTTTCTGGAGGAACTACTGCCTGGAACCCATTCCCTGGAAGATCCCTGGAGACAGGGCAGGTCAGAACTCCCTTTGGGCCAAAGAGCCCCTCCTGAAGCAGCTCAGAAGGGTCCAGGCAGGGGCGTAGAAAGTGCCTCTCCGGCATATGCCCCAGCCAGCACCAACACTTGGAGTTGTTGGAAGTCACCCTTGTCCTTGCCTCCTACTCCGTCTGACACCCCAAGTGGCTGCCTTCCCTTTGCATCAGTTCCCCAAGATGTCTTTCTCTTTAGGGTGGAGTTGGGGGCAAGGCCCAGGACTCAGTGAAGCCAGGAGAGCTTGCAGCAAGTGGCCAGGGGACGGTGGAGGTGGGGAGCGAGACAGGTGTCTAAAACCCCCAGGCTGCCCCTGCTAGGCCTTGGTGCACATTCCTCAGGGGCCTTGACCCCAAGCCCAGAAAATGCAAAGGCTGTGGCCCAGGAGCCCTGTGTTTAGCCCCTGGGTGCTAGCCACCACCCAGGAGTCTAGAAACCTCCATCCTTCCTTCCACCCTAAAAGAAATAAAATTAGCAAGTTTTTGGAGCAGCCCAACCCCTCTCATTGTGTTTCTCTCTGTCCTCTCCAATTCCCATTCCCACTCCCTTTCCCCCATGTGTTTTGTTTTGCAGCGAATGACAGCGATCTACTCATGGAGGAGGGAATGGCATTCACCATAGGTCAGTGCCCACCTCCTCTTCAGAGAGCAGTGGCTCCCAGGGCAGAAGCAACCACGCTGGCCTAGGCCAGGCAGTCCCGTGAAGGACTAATAAAGCCAATCAGTGTAATGAAATAATTCAGATGCATACTAAATCTGATTAAATAATATCCTCGAGCCCCATCTTCCTAAATCAGATACTTACTGACACATTTAGGAGACGGCAGCTGTCCAACCTCTAATTCTGTTACCAGCGTAATGTGGTGTTCGGTTTTTTTGTTTTTGTGGGGTTTTTTTTTTTTTTCATTAACACCCAGTAACTAGAGACGATTATGTCCCTTGCTTCCTGACAGCAAGTGGCGTGTACTCTCTGGCGGCCCATTCCTGGCTGAACATGTGATTGGTGTCACCACCAAATTCCAATCACCTGAGACCCTGAAGGCATCATGTTTCTGACTGTGGGACTTAATGGAGAAGCAATTAGAGTGAAATAAGAAAATTGTTATTTGCTGATTAATGAACATTTAGAGCATGTTTTAAAAATTCAAATATTTTTAAAAACTGACTGGTATTTATAAGAGGGACTGGTGTTTGGGTGGTTAATATCCACGGGGTCCTAATTAAGCCTTGATTAAAATGCCCTTTTTTCTCTAAAAAATTATGAACTAGACAACTTCATACATTTTTGAATGCCGTAGCATTTCCTCTCCCTACTGTTTAGTTTGTAGTATACTATGTAAGCAACATCAATTATCAGCCCTTCGCGAGCTGACAACATGAACCCGTGGGGGGAGCACTTGGGAGGAGGGAGGAGAGCCTTATTCTCTTTTTTGATAATCAGCCTAAACAATGTTTGACAAGAAGCTGATTAGATGACTGTAGTAAATATTTTCCCTCTTACAGAGCCAATCATAACCGAGGGATCCCCTGAATTCAAGGTCCTGGAGGATGCATGGACCGCGGTCTCTCTGGACAATCAAAGGTGCTTGCTTTCTGCCCCGTTGCGTTTAAATTGTGCGGGGAGGGAAGGTTGGTCCGACGGCGACGACGCTGGTGCTGGCGAGCTGCTGCTCCCGGCCCCGCCGGCGCTCGCGCGCGCCTTGACCGCTGCCCTGCGCGTTTCAGGTCCGCCCAGTTCGAGCACACAATTCTCATCACGTCGGGGGGCGCGCAGATCCTGACCCAACTGCCCCACGAGGCCTGAGGAGCGGCCCGGAGGTCGCAGAGGCCGGGCGCCTTTTTTCCTAAATTGCTGAAATCCAGCTGGAGAACTTTTAGAAGAAACAGGCGAACGGCAGGTCGCGCACTAACCTACCTAGCACCTAGTAGCGTCTCGGAAAAAGCCAGCGGGGATTGGGGGCATTTGGGGACTCAGATCCGAAACCCTGCCTTGGACCTGCGGCTTCGGAGAGACGCCTCCGGGCGCCTGGCTCGGCTTCCCAGCGCGGGAAATGCTTCTGGAGCGAAATGGGGACGCCCTCGTTTGGAAGACGAGGGGTTCCTAGAGATGAATGGTTTTCTTTCCCTTGTCTTGACTCTGCCCAAGTAAAAAGCTTTCACCTCTTAACCCCATTGTGTCTGCGCTCCTTGCGTCTCTGACAGGTACTAGGGGAGAAAGTAGGTGGTTAATTTTTTGAGTCTCTGAACTTTTCACACGCGCGCGCGCCAAGAAAAACTCGAGCCCAGCTGTTGAGCTGGGAATTTTTAAAGTCTCTTTTTTCCCCCTTGTGGATCCCACATTGGCCGGCCTCGAGGGCTCTCAAAGAGGCCGGCTGCCCCCAGCCCTTCCGGTTCTTTCCCCTGCATAGCTGCTCTGCGATGAAAAGATTAACTTGCGAATGGAGGAGTTGGTTACAAACATTTCTTTGCATGTGGACCCTGGGCCTGGCCCTTCTGCTGGGCTTGATCAATCCAAAAACGTTCCGAGTCCCCTGCGGCTCCTCCTCCTCCTCCTCCAGAGGTTACTTTTAAGAACACCCCCCCCCCCCCCCCCCCCCCCCCCCCCCCGACCGTTTTTTTCACTACGAGTTGGCGCCTCCGCCCCTTCCGCCCAGATGTGAACAGTCTCGGCCGATCTAGCCCTTAAACTGACCTCTCCCCATACTGGCCCTCTTCCGAGCCGAGCTCACGCGCTGGAGACCCAGAGGATTCCACTATGAGGACATAGGGGAACTTTTGACAGCAAGGGCCTAATCAGCCGAGATTGGAGCGCGTTTCACTCTGGTGCGGTTCTGCCCGCCCGCAGCTCAACCTGCTTCAGAAGCAAGAAATCCAAGGGCCCGCATTCTATTCCTGCCCAGAGTACCCTCCCTTCCCTTGCACGCTCCCTAGGACCTGTTCACACCTGGATCCAGGTGGGAGAGGGGTTGGGTCTCTAACAGGCCACGTAGAAAGTAGTCCCTCTCCCGTCATGATTTTTGGAATAAGTCCAGTGAGGGTGTCCGGGCGTCAATGGTTGTGCTGACTCCCGTTTCTACTAAAGCGGGTTTTGCAAAGTTGCCACCCACTAAATATAGCTTGGGATCTAGAGCGCCAAGGAAACATGGGCACCTGTAGCTGCCTTGACAGATGGACTCTGTGATGGAGACCCAAGAGGCAGCTCGTCTTTGTGACACTCAGAGTGGAGGGGAAAGAGATGGGAAACTGAGGCCAATGAGCACGCCTGACAAACTGGCTAGTTCGAGCTTCTCCCTGAATTTGTCCTCCCTCCTGACCACCTCCCTTTCTCTGCGTCCAGGTATGTAGAATCCGGACAGAGGTGATTCCGATTCTAGTGGATCTGAGAGCTGGAGAGGACGAGGGAGGGGTTGAGATTTACAAGGTCCGTAGAAAAACTTCTGAGGTGCTCAAGAGTTGGCCACCCAAAGGCCTAAATACTGAGGCTGCTGCCCCGGAACAATCCGGATTATCTAGAGGGGAACAAGGGGAACAAGGCCCAGATGCCCTTAGGAGAGGTTTGCCGGAGAATGACTTCACTTCTCTCCTAGAGCAATCTCATTGCAACAGTTAGCCCCGTATCTTATCTACGGATCAGTTGACTCCGAGGTTCCCCAAGAATATTTTTATTAGGACCACCGGATCTTATCAACCACTAGGATAACATATTGATTGTGCAGCAATTATTCCGAGATGGAGGTATTTATGGGGCAGGTTTATAATCCCATTTGTGAAAGCAACTAACCTAAAGTTTAAACATCATACATACATATATATGTATAGATACCAGCACCAGCCAATACTTAGCAGCTCCATAGAAAACTGACTTGAATTAGAACGAACTCCGTTTAACACGCTTTGAAGATAAGTTAGGAAGTAGATTTTAAAATACTTTGTCCACGCCCCCTACCCCTCACCGCCGGCTGAACTGGCCCCAAATCTCACCCAGGGCTGCCGGGATTCCAACCCACGCGTGGCTACGGCTAACACCACCACGCGCCCCGTCTTGTGGTGTCTACAACAGGTTCTACTCGGAATCCGGACTCTCAGGATGAATGGGAGAGTTTTGTCTTCTCTCAAAGTTGGGACAGGCAAAGATCTAAGTAAGCCGGCATTTCGGAACAGGTGTCCCCAGTGGGTGGGAGGGATCCACTCTAGGTTCAGAGAGATACGATCGCACATTGAGAGCTAGTCAAGGCCGGGCGTCTCCGTGCCCGAGGGCACCGGCTCAGCCGCCCCTCCCCAGACGTGCTTCTCTGGAGCTAAGAAATAATTTCGGAGCGTATGTATTTCCTCGCCCACGTCTAATTCATTTCTAAAATAAGCAAGGCTCTGAAACCATTTCCCAAGGGGGCACGTGCATGTCCTTTGTTCCCCGGACCCAACTCCGTCCCCCGCGCTGCGAAAGGCTTGGATCCCCCCACCAGATGTGGACTGACGGAGGGTTCTGGAGACCATCGTGACTTGCGGCTGCTTCTCTCCCCTTCCCCCACCCTTCAGTTCCCTGGAATAAACTGGCCCTGGGCGGCCCAGCCGTCGGGTTTTCCTCCTGAGCACCGGGAGTCGCCAGCCCTGCTTCCCTCGGTCCCAACCCCGACCCCGCGCCAGCTGCCGCGATCACTTACGTGGGCAGGGCCCGCGAGGCGCGCGCAGGAGACCAGGGGCCCGGGCGGCATCCGTGCTGCTGTGCAGGGAGCACTGCACCGCACTCCACACCCCAAAACAGGCGCTAGGAAGGAGCAATTAAAACCACAAGTGCAACAAGGAAATCAAGAGGAGTCCAGCGGCTCCGGGAGTTGTCTGGTGGCGGAGTCATTAGCTGGTTGTTGCTACAAAGCCTCACCGTGTGGTTCGGTGATTAAGGAAAAAAAAATCTTTTAAACGTTGGCAAACCCGTTATTGGTTTGGAGGATTGGGTTTTGCTTCTTTTTTTTTTTTTTTTTGCTTTTGTTTTTCTTTTTGCTCCAACCACGCTGCCTGAAATGTTTCTACCCCCAACGTCGTGCCCTTAAACCAAAGGAGAGGAATTCCGTGGGCAGCAGCTGCTGCTACAGAAGTTAAAAAAGAGAGAAGCCCCTTCCACTAATATCTGTAACGACAGTACCGATGTAATTTGTTTTGAATGTTCGTTTTTATTGGTGTTCCCTCTGCCAAAATGTGCTTGATTACAGAGGTTTGTCCTGTGATCGTTGCGCACTCCAGACAGGGGAAGGTGCATCGACGAAGGTTCAGCTCAGGCCAGATCAAATCCAGGGCTGTTTAACGCTGAAAGGCTGCATGTTGCTATTAGTGTTAAATATATGGCTAATTATGCGTATGAAAATTAAACATCAGTGTTATGCTAATGGGGCGCCTTCAGCTGCGGATCCGAGCACTTGAGACTACCATTTAATCAAATGAATCAGTAACTAATACATCTGCACGTGTGAACTTTCACAAGATCATTTCCCCGTTCCCGTCACACCGCTAAATTATGAAAGAAATAATTATCAACACTTCCTAATTACCTAACAAAGTAATTTGGGATTCGCCGTGGGGCTGGCAGGACCGGGAACCGACAGCCCCTCGCAGCCAGCGTGGTGCGCCACGCCTCGCGGAGGTGGCTGTGTGGTGGTGGCGGCGGGGGGCTTTTGTACGCTTTTCTGTACCTAGAGCCCCAGAAGACAGAAGGCGCCGTGGCGGCTTTTGCCTCCACCAGTCCTGCCCCCAGGCTCAGTGGCACCTGCTTTGACCATTGGAGATGAGGAGGATCCTGGGCGACAATGAGAGACACGTCTACACACGGATATGCGAGCCTATCACTGGCCTTGTTTTGCCGCGGGTTTCGGTGCCCCCCAGGACTCCTAAACCCCGGGTACTCTCGTCAGACCCCAGGAGGCCGGAAAATGACCACTTGGCGTCCTCGCCTCAAGCAGAACTGAGCCCGCCGGCTCCTCGGCCCCACGCTGCGCCGCGCCCTTGGGGCGAGTGAACCCCGGGCGCTCGGCGCAGAGGGAGTGGAGAGGGGAGGGGGAGGAGAAAGGTTGGGAGGGAAAGAGGGGGTGTGTTGGGGGGAGGGGGCGGTGCGGCCGCCTTTCCTGGGAGGAGAAGCGCGGGTTCCTGGCTCTCCGCGCTCACTGCTTTAATCAGACCAGTGCAGCCTCGAGCTGGAGTGGCCAGCTGGGCCTGGAGCAATGCGAGCGGGCCCCTGGGAGCGGCGTCGGCGGCGCGGCGGCCGAGTGAGTGAGTTCGCCCGGAGGGCCCCAAACCCGACCCCAGGGATGCGGAAGAGCGGACCCAGGCCAGGGAGGCGCCGCCAAGAGAGCGCTGGGCCAGGCACCAGACGCTCGGGAGGACTGCGCTCTGTTGCCCGCCTCCGGCGCCCCCCGGTGCGCGACTCTGCGCTGGGGAGGCCGCGGCCAGGCTTCAGAGCCGCCCTAGTTCGCGCCAGACCCGGCGGCGGCGGCTAGGAGAAGCGGTGCCCGGGTCCCGGGTGTTGGGGGCAGGCGGAGGGTGGGGGTGGTAGAGGGGAGGGCGGCGGTGCCGAGACGCTGGTTGGTTTCTGGGAAGTAGGCGCGCCGGGGAGGCGGGAGGCTGCAGAATCGCGGGCCGCGGAGGTCCCGGCGCGGGCGCCGCAGCCCATTGTGCGCCCCACACGGCGCGCTCTGTTGCAGAGGAGCCCCGGCCGGGAAGCGTGGACGCGTCTCCCCCGAGGCCGGGCCGCCTCGCCCGCTCTAGTCCAGCGGAGCCGGAGCCCCTCGGACCAATCCCCGATGATTATGCAAGACAGCGGACCAATCAGCTCCGCCAGCTCATGAATATTTATGACCTTGGCTGAGTCAAAGCTTTGAAGCGAGTTTGGGGAGCTCCGCAGCATCATGCTTAGACTTTTCAAAGAGACAAACTCCATTTTCTTATGAATGGAAAGTGAAAACCCCTGTTCCGCTTAAATTGGGTTCCTTCCTGTCCTGAGAAACATAGAGACCCCCAAAAGGGAAGCAGAGGAGAGAGAGACCCACACCCAGACCCCGCGAGAAGAGATGACCATGACCACCATGCCAGAAAGTCTCAACAGCCCCGTGTCGGGCAAGGCGGTGTTTATGGAGTTTGGGCCGCCCAACCAGCAAATGTCTCCTTCTCCCATGTCCCACGGGCACTACTCCATGCACTGTTTACACTCGGCGGGCCATTCGCAGCCCGACGGCGCCTACAGCTCGGCCTCGTCTTTCTCCCGACCGCTGGGCTACCCCTACGTCAACTCGGTCAGCAGCCACGCGTCCAGCCCCTACATCAGTTCGGTGCAGTCCTACCCGGGCAGCGCCAGCCTCGCCCAGAGCCGCCTGGAGGACCCAGGTACGTGCGCCTGCCGGGGAAAGGGAGAGGAAGAGGTACAGGGGAGAGAGGGAGGGGGAGAGAGAGAGAAAGGAGGGAGAGGAGGGGAGAGAGGTAGGGTGGGGGTGGGGAGGGCTCCGGAGCCGTGGAGGTTTCGGGTATCCGTCTGTGGATCCTTGTCATAACGAAGAAATTTTTTAAAAAATCCATCCAACTTGCGGCTATTCAGCAAAGAATAAATCCGAGTGCGTCCCCTGGCACTGGCTGGGCCTCTGGGCGGCTCAGTGCGCAGAGCACACAATGCCCCGCTGGAAAACAGAAACCCACATGTGCACGTATTAGTCTCGGTAATTATTTATTGCGTAGCGCTATAAACAATGTATGCAATTAAGGGTAATTAAACCTCAACTACCGCCTGCAAAAATAGCAAACTTTCCCTGCAAAGGCAGGAGCTGCGCTCCTGGGAACTGCCCCAGGGAGCTTAGAGCGGCCTGGGTCGGGCCCTCGGACTCTGCGGGACCCTTTCCTGGCTTTCGGAGTTTCTTGAGCGTTCTCTCTCCGGGTCCTGCCTCCGCCCCCCCTCGGGGGCTCCCCCCCCCCAACCCCCCCCCCCCCCCCCCCCCCGTCATGAACAACTGTCCCTCGCATTAACAACGGCCCCGCTTCTGCTGTCCCTCCAGGGGCTGACTCCGAGAAGAGCACGGTGGTGGAAGGCGGTGAAGTACGTTTCAATGGGAAGGGGAAAAAGATCCGCAAACCCAGGACGATTTATTCCAGTTTGCAGTTGCAGGCTTTGAACCGGAGGTTCCAGCAAACTCAGTACCTAGCTCTGCCCGAGAGGGCGGAGCTCGCGGCCTCCTTGGGACTCACGCAGACGCAGGTACCTCGCGGCTGCCCCTCGGTCGTGCAGGCGTCCCGCCGCCGGCCTGCGCCCGGAGCTTCATTTCTTGCTCTGGCCTCAGGGTCGGGGAGTGCGTGCGTGTGTGCGTGCGTGCATGCATGTGTGTCCGCCACCCCTGGCTCTCCCAGCGCCCCTCTTTCCTCCCTCGGTCTCTCTGCCCTGGCTCTGTCGCTGCGCTCTGTACTCCGCGCTGCCTCCCGGTCCTTCGTCCCTGGACAATCTGATTAGGGCGCAGGAAGGATTTCCCTAGACGTTTTGTTTGGGGACTCTGAGGTCACACGTGCCCGAACAACTGGAACAATAGACTCGGGGCTTAATCCCTTCTTTGCCTTAAAAATGTGTGACTAATCACTCAGGGCCTGGGCCCGAGCCTCCGTCTCCCTCCTCCTCCCCCACCTCCTCCTCACCAGGTTGGGCTGGGGGTGGTCCCGGAATATCCTCTCCTCCGCTCTCTCACCTCCCAAGTCCCATACCCTGGAGGCGAAACGGGACCTTCCTTCCCGGATTTCTCTAAGACTCCGGGGAGCCCACGGGCGTTCTGATCACGACTGGCGCGTGTTTCCAACATCCTGGCCAGGATTTGGAGCAGAGCTGGAAAGAGCAAACAGACGCTAAGGAAAAGTTGATTTAAGTTCATATGAAACGTTTAACAAAAACCCCGGGGCCTCCTCAGTCAGCCCCCAACTCACTCAAGGACAGACAGGATGGCGCAAGGAGAAGGCGGGTCGCATTGCGAATAAATTTCCTCCACTCCATTCTTTTATTGATGTTCATATTGGAATTGAAGGCTTGATGTTGTGTAGGCGCTGCGTCTTCCCCAGACAATTGCCAGGGTCAGGCTGAGTCCCTGGCAGGTGAAGGCTTGGATCCCCGCTCGCCCCTCACCATCACACCCCCTGGCTCTGTAAGAGCTGCCCCTGCAGGCCACGGGCTGAGGCCGGTATTGGGGCCTCCAAGCGTTTGGTTCTTGCGGGGGCGGGGGGAACTCTGCTCCTCCAGCCAGTCTAGCCGGCAGCGAGGAGAGGGGGAGAATCCTCTCTCCGCTGTCCAATGGTCTCCGTATCTCCCCACCACCGCGGTAGGCACAACGTACCTAGCCCAAGTCACGTTGTTATCCGCTCTTACAGGTCAAGATCTGGTTCCAGAACAAACGCTCCAAGTTCAAGAAGCTGATGAAGCAGGGCGGGGCGGCTCTGGAGGGTAGCGCGCTGGCCAACGGCCGGGCGCTGTCTGCCGGCTCCCCGCCGGTGCCGCCTGGCTGGAACCCCAACTCCTCATCCGGGAAGGGCTCGGGCGGCAGCGCGGGCTCCTACATCCCCAGCTACACGTCGTGGTACCCCTCGGCGCACCAAGAAGCTATGCAGCAACCCCAGCTCATGTGAGGTTGCCCGCCCGCCTCTGCCCGCCTCCTTCCCGTTTCCCGGTCCGGGCCACTCCCGCCTCCCGGTCCATCCACCCCGTCCGCGTGCCCTGGGCCCGGAGAAGGGCCCAGAGGGAAAGAAGAAGGAACAGGAAAGGCAGGACGCACGCTGCCTCCTCAGAGTCCCTCGCGGTCTGGACCGGCGACTTCCCTGGAGCCCACACCCTCGCCCGAACCCCGGCCCGGGCGGCGCGGTGACCGCAGAGAGCGCCCTCGGAGCGCAGGCGCAGCCGCCCAAGACAAGCCGGAGCAGCAAGGCGAGCCCGCTGGACCCGACCCACCGACCCTAGCTGTGTGGGACTATCAGGAAAAAGCACCAATGTAGAAAAAGCAAAAGCTCTTTTTTGTCCTGTCCGTCTCTTGTCTCCTTTCGCTCTGTATCTGTGCGATGACGAAGTCAAGGTCCTCGTCTGTCCGCTGTCGTCATTCTGCGGCCTCTGAAAAAAGTCACCAGGTCAGAGGAGACGCGGTCCGCCGGGACGCCCAGTTCTGGATACTGGGACGTCGTGTCCTCTCGGACCTTTTCCTGGGGCTAACCATCTGTGTAGCTCCTTCTGGAATTGGGGGGAGCTGGAGGGAGGGGATTTTATTTATTGAGAAATGAACTTCTCCTGAGGCTGAATGTTGGCCAATTCACCGTTCTGTGGGGCGCGAGGAGCGCACGGTCCAAACGTACCGATTGCTTTAAACGCGCCCGGAAAAACGAATAAGGAGGGCTTGGTGACTTTTAACTTACACAATAACTTTTGTACTCGGCTGGTATGGAGAGGTTGGAGTCGAATGATTTGCATTTTTTTACATGTCCCGTATTATTTTAAAAAGAAAGACATGAAGCCAACACGATTTTCTCATCTCGGGAAGAACGCCTTGGTCGCTTTGCCTGGACGAGAAGGAAAATGCAATTCCCTCACTTGGGGAGAAAGAGAGAGGACCGGCGGGCAGCGGAGAGGAAACAGGCAGGGCGGGCGTTACTGCTCTAATGCCAGTGGGCTTTAAAGTAAGACAAAAGCAGCTTTACAACAATCCCCAGGGGCTCGACCACAGAATAATGCCAGTTGCCACGCTAAGCGCACAGTCTCCAGTGCAGGATCTAATCGCTGTACATATTATTATTGTTATTAATTATTATTGTTATTATTGTTCCGTAAACATGTTGCACAAGCTTAGCTTTTTTCCGTTCCGTTGTGTGTGGCTGTAAAACCTGAGGCTTTGTGAAATGAGAATCTTGACATTTGACTTGTGAAATTTGGAAAATGTGATCAATTGAAATCAACCGTGTTTTGTGTTCTCTATGTCAAAGTTTAGTTTTATATTGAGAATGTTAACTTATTGCTTTGTATCTTGGAAAAAAAAGACCTTTGTAAATAAGTTATAAAGTTTCTTTGAGACAGTAAAATTATGGTTTTGAGAAAGAGCTGCTGTCTGGTGTGCTGTGTGAGAGGGTGCTGGTGGCCAGGCTGGGCCCCCACCTCTGGGGACAGATAATGAAGGCACAAGACTCCTGGCTCCAGACCAGGATAAGGCACCGAGGCCTGCAAGGCTTCCTGACCCCCAAGGGGTCTGATCCCTAACTGGGTTAGAAGGCTGGTGGCAAGGGTCCCTGGGAAAGGGGATGAGGAACAGGTGTGGCCTGGCAGAGCCAGGGCTCAGGAACCAAAGGGGATATGAAGGCCAGCTGAGAGGAGATGAAAGCAGAGCTCAAAGGCAGCTGGCCTGTGAGATAGAGGGCCCCCGTGCCCGACCACCTCACGGGAGGCCTGGAAGCCCTGAAGCAGAGATACCCGGCTTTGCCCCTCGCCTCCGCCAGGATCTGGCCTCCTGGTTTCTGCTTGCCCGGAGGGCGAGGGATCCTGACGCGGAAAACACCCAGCCAGACGCCGGAAAGGGGCCGGAAGGACACGTCTATCAGGCTATCCCCCAATCAATCAGTGAGCTCCGGGGGACAGTTCCAAGGCGCCACCCGGGCTTCTCCACAGCCACTCTCACCCACCCAGACCCATCCGCAACCAGAGGCCCATTCCCGCCTAAGAATCCCGGGCTTCTTTTTTTTTTTTTTTTTTTGGAGAAATAGAGGTGCCAAGGGAAAGACAGGTGGTTCCGCTGACTCGTTGGTACCAAAGAGCGGACCAAGTCAAGCCCCCAACCGCAGCCCGTCCCCCCCTTCGTCCTGGTCTCAAGCCCAGGCCTTTCAGGGGGCACCTCCAGTGGAACTGCTCTGCTGAGCTCGCTCCGGAAGAACGTGGGCTCTAAGTAGCTAGAACCAGCCTGGGTCCCTCCTCCGCCTAGCGGCCCTGAGCCTCTGCCCAGCCTTAACCCCAGACCCCGCAGCGAGCTGAGGAAGCTCCGGAAAGCTGCTGGCCCCAACGGGCTGCTTCCAGCGATTCCGGGCTTTGGGGGGCCTTTCGCAGCGCGCAGAGGGGAGCAGAGAGGGGAAGGTAGTGATCTGTGTTGTGACAAGAACCCATTTTTCAATTGGTGCTGGTGAAAGATCAGATGTGCCTGGCTCTTCCGACACCCTTTGGGAAGGGGAGGGGAAGAGGCGGAGGGGGGCGATGAAGGGAGCTGAGGAGGTGGTAGTGAGGGATGGAGCCGGGGACCTCGAGGTCCCTCTGGGCCTAGGATTGGGGCTTTTCTTCTCCCGCAGGCCCCCAGAACCTGGAGAGGTAATGCGGGAGATGGGACCTCGGAGACCAGGACTCGGCAGGGGACCGGCCTGGATGCTGAGAAAGGGAACTGATTTCCCAGGCTGGGCTCCTGCGCACGGGCAGGGACTTCCCTGGATTTGGTTTCCCCTGCGAGATGTGACTTTGCTAGCGGCGAGGTTTTGGCGGATTTCTCTCAGGCATCGAACCCGGGTACCCCAGATGGCAGCCAGGGCCCAAGGCCTGAAGCCACAGGCAAAATCTGTTTGGTCAAGCGGATTTTAATACTTTGAGATATTAGCTTATACTAATTTAATAATCTCTTGCTAACAGTTCAAATAGAGAAATTATTAGTTTTAGCTCAACAAAGGCGGTCTTTAGTTAGGCTCTATTATAATTATAAGCGGTTGTACTTTTAAAAAATGTTAATCTCAATATAGGCCTAATTAATGCTGTCTTGTTACTGACAAGTAGTTCATCAAATATCTGATTCAAAGATTTTCATAATGAGTATATTAATTAAACTATGAATAATCTAAAGGTGGTTATATTTAAACAATACCTCATTATAATGATTAAATACTGATTTCGAATATTATGTCTTAACAATTGTCACTTAGAAAACACAACCTTTCCTTATGTATGAGTCTGTAATGGCAAAATGCAATTTTGGGATTTTTTTCCCCTTGTTCAAAAAATGTGAACCTCATTTTAAAACACTTCTGAAATAGGTTACACACAGCTTAATGATTATCAAAATGACTCTTTTCTGCAAAAAAAGACCCCAAAGTGCGCATACAGCTGCAAACCCAAGAGGGTCAGCATCATTTCACTGTATTCTCTTCTTGATTACAAGCCGGGCCCATCAAACACAACATAATTACAGTAATTTCAGGTTTATTTATTCTAATGCAGTTTCCCCATCTCTCTGGTAATTATGAGCAATTTTTTCGCCCAGGGAATCTTTTTGCATTAACAAAAGAGATAACGCACTGAAAGCCAAATTTGCTGTGCATTGAGAAAAGGAAAAAAAAAAAAATCAAATAGGTGCGAGCTGCCATCTCTGCAATTCTCCGGTACCGGAGCCGGCAAATTGCTTGCAGGTGTATGGAGCAAGCTTGTCAATGGCCGGGCCTCCAAATTAG
>NC_060270.1:111612554-111709363 GCF_021613505.1 Equus quagga
GTGCGTCGCCCCCGGCGGGGCTGGAGCCGGCCCCCGCCTCCCCCAGCCCCGGCTTTGTTTCTCCCCTGGCTCAGCCCTCCCCGTCCCCGCCCCCTCACTTCTGGGACCCGGGCGCATCCTCGCTCTCCCTTCTCTTTGCCCTTCTCCTTGTCTGCGGAAACGCCCCCTTCCTCTGGCCCCTGCACCCTCCTGCCCTCGGCTTCGCCGGCTTCCCGGGGAAAGGCGCGCCTTGGCGTTGCCCGACCCCGCCGCCGCCGGGTGCCAGGTTCGGTGACTCCGGCGAGTCTGTGGAGCCTTGGCCCACCCCGGTGCTGGGACCGCCCGCCCTCCCGGCTCCCAGGCTCGCTCATGCCAAGGCCTGTTGCGTGATTCCAACTTGGGCTGACATTCCCTGCCCCGGGCGCTCCGGCGTAGGCCTCTTAATCATCTTGTCTGCTGCAGATCCTCGACACCAGCCAATTTACTGCCCCGTCTCTCCTCGTGGGTTTCAGGAGGGGGAGGGGAGTGCGCGCAAAGGAGGGGAGGGCACAGTCAACCGCAGGAGGAAGGCTGGCACCAGCTACTGGCACTCAAAGAAAACCATGGAATTTGGAGCTGGGGGGAAGGGGGACAGGAATGCGGGTCTGCTAGGCGGCGGCTGCTTAGGGAAGCCAGAATCGCGGGGTCAACAGATTTCAGGCCAGGCCTCCCTAGCCTGGGAAACCAATGCAGGAAATGCAAACGGACACTGGATTGTGTAGTCTTCCTGCCTTCCCCAGAGCTCCAACTCCCTGGACCACACTCTGTTGTAAACCAGACTAGATGCAGGCCCCAAAACAATCTGGCCAGTCTCTTAGGACCATGTCACTGAGCCTAGAAGTTCACCCCCATCTCAGGTCTGTTTTTTGGCAGAGGCGAGTTGAAGACACACAAGGATGGCCTGAATAACCATCCTAGATGAAAGGAGGCCTGGATCCCGCAAGCAGGGCTCTCTGGCTTGCCCCCAACCTCCTGTTTAGCAGAGGTGGGGCCCTTCAGAGGGGATGGCTGAGGTTCAGGCTCCCCTGTAGGAAGCTGTGAGAGCTCCCCCTGCCCTAGAGTGCTGCTCTTCCACACCAGGTGAAGTGGGAAGGCCTCTGGGTCACTGTGGGCCTCATAATCTCTGGCAAAAGTAAAGGATCCCTGTTTGGGGGTATTGGGATAAAACAATATACTACTAATAGCAAAAATCTATCGTGTGCTTACCATTTGCCAAGCACTGTGTTACACTATTGTCTCAGTAAAGGCTCACAACAACTCGGAGATAGCCCTTATTATTTCTCCTTTCTTATAGACCTGCAAACTGCAGCACGGGAAGGTTAAGGAGGTAGCCCAAAGTCACAGAGTCAGTAGTTGAAGCCAGGAAGCTTCCAACTGTAAGCCCCAATGCTTTCAAGGAAAGGGACTTTCAGTTCAGGCCTGCATTACCCACCTACACCTGGCCTTTGCAGGGAATGTCATAAAGTGAGGTCACTTGCAAAGCTGGAAGCTAGTTTGCTGAGACCCAAGGTGGAAAGCTGAGCTGAATGATGTGTGCACCTCCCATCCCCCCTGCCCTCCCAGAGTGTGAGGTGGAAGGATGCCACTCCTGCAGCAATGTGCATTAGTCTCCCTGTGAGTGTGCATGTGTGTGTATGGCAGTTTCTATATCAGCGTGTGTGCATGAATTTGTGTGTTATGTGTGTGTGATTCAGTATGAATGTGTGACTGTGTGTGTATGAGTGCGTGTGTAATAGCATAGATGCGACTGTGAGAGTCAAGTGTCTGATTGTATGTGTGCTAGCTTAGCTCTGTGCGCCGGGGTCGCCCAGCATTCCAGAGCAGCCAACCCAGTCTCCCGAGGGCCTGGGTGACTCACTGAGCTCTGGGCTCAGGCAGCCCCAGAAGGGCCGAGGGGCAAACAGAGGGGAGGGTCCAATGAAGGGATCTGACCCGGGCCGCGGCAGCGTTCAGGCTCAGACGGCAGGTCCCCCGCGGCGGCTCGTTTGCAGTGCCTGGCCAGGACCACGGGCGCGGGGGCGGCAGAGACCGCCCAGGCGCGGGGCGGTGCCGGAGGGACCGGGCGGGCGGGCCGAGGCCGGAGCCGCCCGGCGCTGAGTGACTCACCACGTGGTGAGCCGGCGACCCCCGCGCGGTGCCTCGGGTGGGGGCAACGCGTGAACACTCCGCGGGGCCCAGCGCCGAGTGAGCCTGTCCTCGCCTCTCTGCGCCTCGCCGCACCCGCAGCCCCTGAAAGATGTGAATGTCACTCTCGGCTGACCAGGTTGCCCGCCTGGGCAGCGGCGCGAGCTTCTAGGTCGTGACACCAAGGAGAAAGCGCACACATCCAGTGAAAACAATAATTTATTTAAATAACTCTTCATATTGTAAAATCAACATTAAGAGCATGTTGTTTTCATAATAAATAACCCCAAAATACCTTTCATTTCAAGAACAAAGAGTTTAGGATAAGATAAAACAAATCCAAATCAGTAGCTATAGTTTGAGAAAATTTTTCAAAGGGAAAAATAAAACAGAGGGGTTGCTGAGGTCGCTGCCAAACCGCAGTTTTCACAAGTGGGGATTTACAAAAAAGTCTGAAAAGATGAGTATTTTAATACAAATAAATCAGTGGGAAAATCTGCAGACACCTTTATTTACAAACTCTATGTCGAAGTCCAGGCTAATAATCCTGAATAGGTTTTAAAAAAGATAATTTAAACACATTTTTTGCAGTGTCCACATATTAAAAAATCATTTTTTTCCAACATCAAAATGAGGTCATCCGCAAAGGCACCTAAACTTTTAAAAAAATAAAAATAAAAAAACTCCACGGGTGATGGATGAGGCAAGAGCTAAGGGAGAGTTTCTGCGGGAGAGCTAAGGCTGGGGAGGGGTGGGGGCTCCAAGGGCTGGAAACGGCAGGGCAGAAAAAAAGCGGCGGGCCGCCCAGGTCAAGGGGGCGTGTTGGGGAGGGCGGGCAGGCAGGACCCCTGGAGGTCAATAACCCCAGCGGACTGGAGCCAGCCTGGGGGCGCGCGAGGAGAAAGGAGCCTCAGAGCGCCCGGGAAGCCTCGCGGGAGGGGGAGGCGTCCCTCTCCCGGACTCAGCTCGCGGCCCGCGGCGGGGAAGGCGCCGGACGGCCTCGCAGGGCGGGGCGGGCGGGGGGAGGCAAGTCTGAGGCGGGGCTCAGGTCGGAAAGGCGACCGTGGCCGGCGGCCTTCCCTACGCCGCTGCCGGATTCCTTCGAGAGGAGCCCGGGGGGCGAGCAGACGCCTTCCAGTTCCCGGCCGCTGGGTGGCCGCGCGAGGGAGCAGGGCCAGGGGCAGGCCATCCCCCCCGCAGCAACCTCTGGGAGGGGTGGGAGGCGTCAACGGGCCAGTTGGAGAGACCCTCCAGCTCCGGGGGCGAGCACTGAGGATAACCGGTCTCTGCTCTCTCAGTCTCTGGCGCAGTCTCCCTGTGGTTAGAAAATCGTCCCCGCGCTCACCGGGGCGCCCCCGCCGCCGTGGTGGTGGTGGTGGTGGTGGTGGTGCGGCTGCGGGGTCTGCGTCGGGTGCAGCAGCGGCGCCGCGGCCTGCAGGTGCGAGGCGGAGCCCGAGGCCTGGTGGTACCAAGGGTAATTGCCCAGGAAAGCCGAGGCCGCGCTGCTCGGGCTGGAGCCGGAGCTGCCGGCGCCGCTGCCGCCGCTGCCGGGGCCGCCGCCACCCCCCATCCGCTGCGGCGCGCCGAAGTCCCAGGAGGCCGGCGCCGAGACAGGCGGCGAAGCGCAAGGCGGCGAGGCGCTGGCACCAGGGTGCTGCTCCGAGGGTATCTCCCCGCTTTTCCACATCTTCTTGAACTTGGATCGGCGATTCTGGAACCAGATCTTGACCTTTGTGGAAAAGGGACCCGAGCATTAGTGGAGGAACCTTGGCATGGGGCAGGGGAGGGGAGGAAGCGCAGAGAGACAGAGGTGGGCACTGAGCACCCTGGGCAGGCAACGGATCACGTGCCGCGGCCTCACAGGCTCTGATGGCTCCTACTCCATTGGGAGGTAATCTCGAAAAGCCCGGGACGGCTCTTGTGTGCGCACTGTGATGATGGTGACAACTGGGGTCAGGAGGGCCAATTATTTTACCCGCTTAATCAGTAGAGCGCGCGCGCGCGCAAGCGCGGATAGACAACATAGTACAAGATTTCTGCCCACCCCGATCCTTCCCTTTTCTTACACGCCGCGCCCCTGTGGGAGGTTTCAGCTTCGGGCGAGGAAGGTCAGGCCGCCCAAGACGCTGGCCTCGAAATCCTTACAATTACTTTAAAAATACTTCTGAAACCATTGTCCTGAACCCGCCTGCTTCCCTGCCATCCCAGGCCGCGAGCCCTCACCTGAGTCTGGGTGAGGCCCAGAGACGCCGCCAGCTCGGCTCGCTCGGGCAGCGCCAGGTACTGAGTCTTTTGGAAACGCCGCTGAAGAGCCGCCAGCTGGAAGCTGGAGTAGATGGTGCGGGGTTTCCGGACTTTCTTTGGCTTCCCGTTCACTATCCGAATTTCTGGCTCGAGGTCCTCTTTCTCTGCAACGAAACGCAATCGTGAGAACCGCGTAACCAGCGGAGCCCAAGGGTTCCCGACCGCCGGGAGTGCCCGGCGTGGGACTTGGCCTGAGCCTGGACGCGGGTTCCTGGAGACGCTGTGCCGAGCTCAGGCGCAACTTTGCAACCCGCAGACCCGCGCCACCGCCGAACCTGGGAACTGGACCCTCCAGGAAAGGGGAAGAAAGGCGCATACTGGAAAGAAAGAAGAAGCAGGTGGCAAGGAAATGAGGTTTACCATGAGGCATGCACCGCGCGCCCATTCGGACGCCGGGGCCACCCGGTCCCACCAGCTGAGCACTGAGGGACGTACCCGGTGACCCTCAGCAGATTGGAGGTTGAGTTAAAGGGCGCGGGCGGGCGGGGAGCAGGCAGTGTGAAAGGCCAGGGATCCAAACATTTGTATCCCACCCATCCCAGTAACTAGACCCACTTGGCACCCTCGACGCCAGCGTTATGCATACCGGGTTCGTTGTTGGCTGGGGACGAACTGGTCCCGTAGGGCGCGTAGGAGGTGTAGGCGGCGGTGTAGCCCAGGTCGTAGCCGCTCTTGGCGGAATAAGGGACGTTGTTGAGGCCACTGGCGTGGTACTGGTAGGAACCCATGTGCGCGTAGGGCGAGCCCCCACCGCCGCCGCCGCCCGCCGGGTGCTGCTGGTTGGTGTAGTAGCTGCTGTCGGTAGCTGTGGACACCGGAAGGGTGGGCGACTCCTGGGGCTTGTGGAGGCCGCTGCCGTTGCTGCTGCCGGGGCCAGCGCCGCCGCCGCTCGGAGGCTGCTGGTGCTGGTGGTACGTGCTGGAGGCCGTGATCTGGGTCGAGTGCATATCAGCCACCAGACTGTCAAAGACTCCAGTCATCCTGGCCCGGGACGGGAAAGAGCAAGGGTGGCGGGCGCGAGGGGGGAAGCGAGGCGCCTCCTCCGTCTCTCCCTGTCCCCTCCAGCAGTCAATGTAATTACGGGGGGGGTGGGGGGGGGGGGGTGAGGAGGAAAACAAGAAATGTGGCAACGGTCTACGCAACTCCTCCTCCGGGGGAGGCGATCACCGTGCACTGCTCGGGACAGCTGCCGCCGGCCGCATCCTCTCTCCGCCTCTTGGCCGGGTCGGCTCGTTGCCCAGCGCAGGCTCGGGCGGGGGGCGGGCAGTGGAGGGGGCAGGGGTGGCAGGGCCGGGCCGGCGCTCCGGGAGGCGGGAGCAGGTGAGCAGCAGCCTGGAGCGGCTTTACGATTGTCTGCGGGGCGGGCTCCTGCAGGGTGGGCATTTAACACTTGTCACGTGAGCGCAGGCGACGTCACCTAGCAACAGCCAATCCGAAGCGCCGGGGCGCGAGGCTAAGGGCGCCCGGGAACGCCGGGCGGGAGGCGGGTGTCACCGGGCGGGCGCTGCGGCTGCTGTGGTCGCGAGCGCAGACAGGCCGCTGCTGAGTGTGAGCAGCGAAGCGAGAGGCTGGGGGGGCGGGGGAGGAGAGAGGAAGAAGGGGGGAGCGGTGGGGAGTCAGGGTGGCCGGCGGCAGGAGGACAGAAGGCGTGAAAACAGAGACTGGCATTTCGTTTAGAGGAAGAAGAAATGGGGTCTCCCATCCCGTTCTGTGTACAAGTGCCAACCAATTCCAATGACTCGTACCTCCGTGCCCGAGGTCAGCTTTCAAACATTAATCAAAAGCGGTGCTGAGAGCCGGGCCAGCGCTAGCTCCGCTTTTCCTCGAAGTGTCTGGCACTTACTCTTGTCAGCCACTCCGCACTTGACTTAGTCAATTGATTTAAATTATCCATAAACCACGTATAATAATACCTGCTTCCTAACCAACCCGCAGGGATATTAGGACAATTAATTGGATAATATTTAAACGATTTTTCCTTGTTGCGTGAGAGAAAAGCTATATAAATTCAAAGGTATTATTGCTAATGATAGATTTGAAACCCTTTCCCCTTGTACTTTCCTGACACGCCGAGACACCGAGTAATGATGTATATTTCATGGCTAATTGACACCAGAAAAGCGATCCCGGGGATTTCCTCCCAGATTGGAAAGCTGGACCAGACTAACCAGATGTCTTTCAGTGTTCGTTCTAACTCTAAATTCTATGTTTTTACAAAAAAGAAGTGAGATAATACTTAGGTGAGAGAGTTATCTCGATACTACAAGTCTTGGTAAACTTCTAGAAACAAATAGAAAAAGTTTTATCTCGTGCACTTAGCCCTATTTTAGTTTTTTCAGTTTAGGACCGCGTTCCTCCCTCTCATTGCAATTTCTTCTTCTTCTTTTAAATCGGAAGTGGCGACTTCCTCTATATCCCCGTTTCCTGGTAGTTGGGAATCGTGGCCCAAAGTTGTGGGACACTCGCCTTTCCTGGACTCCAAGTCTCCTGTTCCTGCGGCTGTGCTGCCTTGTGGCGCCATCTGCTGGAGGTGTGCGTGGTTGCGGCGGGCCCCAGGAGACGGTCTAATCACGCCGAGGCGCCAGCCTCTGAAACCCCCCAAAAGAACAAAATAGTAATTAAAAGCCACAAAATTGTGCTAGTGCGCGCCATCTGAAGCACCCCTTCCTAAAGACATAACATGTCGCTGAAAGAACTTGTTACAACAACTGCCTAATGGAAAACAAGTTGATACTTTCAAAAATATGATCTTTGGTCTTCTTCCCCAGAAAAAGCAAGCGTGTAATTAAAACTCCAGTATCCACACAGCTCACCCTCTGCGGAATAATGAAGACAGTAATCCGCCTTCAAATCCGCCTGGATTTAGTTCCCAGCCGTTTTTTTTTTTTCCCGGTTAAGGAAGGCCCCTAGATGGAGAAGGGTGAGCTGTGGGGCTCACACCACTTGGCTGCACTGCCTCGTCGCCGCGCTCAGCCAGCTGCTTTGTGGGCCCTAGTTATAAAATTAACTTCTTGATATTTATCAAGATTGCCTTTTGGTGTCTTGACGCCAAATTCCAAATTTTTGGGTCACCACAGTGGTAGCTGTTTTGGCCTAGTATAGAAGCTTTTTTCCCCTGAAAAGGGAATATAAAAGAACCAGTCTTGCCTTCTCTCTGCTCCTTTGTTCCCACCACAAGCATACTCTCTGGACTTTTTCACGGTGGCAAGTTTGTTGTATTTTACTGTCAATGGGAATCTCCGTTAATAGCCTAAAGTCCAGGTCAGCTGAGATCTGGAAAATAGCATCTTCCTGGAAGGAAGTTCCCTTTAACTGGAAAACAAGGAACTGTGTGTGTGTACGTGGGAGAAAAGACCAGAGGCAATGAGCAAGGGGGAGAGAGAGAATTTACAGCTGTCTTTGGAGAATCAAATGAAAACTTGCTATATTAGAGATATTAAATCTGATAATCCGGACACAAATCTGGGTTTGCTCAAATTATCTGATCATCACATGACAATATCCAAATGATTTCCTCACTTTCGTCTAAAGTCAGGGAGGTAGTACCGTAGAGCACTGACACTCTTGTCCACAGTTCAGAGCAGGCTGATGCCCCTCTCCATAGTGATCTGACGGGGGTGGGGGGCGGCTCACACTGAGTTTGGGGGAATCGAGGTGCCTCCTTGCGGCCAAATTTCCTCCTCCGCCTCAGGGCCCCCTCCTTCCTCTTTTCTGCTTTCGTTTTTCTCTCTCCGCCTCGGCATTCACTTACTCCGCAGGGATCTAGAGAACGATGAGGGAAGGAGGGGAGCTCAGTGTCTCTGCCCTGGCCTTGTATGTTCCAATCTCATCGGTAAGACTTTCCCGCTTTGGATCCCGTGCCCGCCAGGTCGTCGCCGCGGCACTTTATCTGGTCACGGAGTCTCACCGTCTCCTCCCGCAGGAGCCTCGCAGCAACCCTCGCCACGCAAGGGCGGAATCTTGGTTCCCATCGTACAGATGAACGCTGAGACTCGAGGGCAGAAACGACTCTTTTGAGTTAGGTACCCCTCCTTTCTCTGCGGCCATAGCGCAAATCTCAGGGTGTTTACTGCAAGCCTTGGCTGAGCAGCTCGGAGTCTCCAGCAGACGGCTAGCGGCCCTGGAGAACGGGTTTGGTGCACCTTGCTTTCAGCCCCCTGCCCCACCGCCGGCCGGGGTCAGGATACCAGAGCTTCCTCCGGCCCAGTGCATTGGCTCTGCTGGACCATTGGGCGTCCTCCGTGACACAGACAGCCGATGCGCTGGGGGAGAGGACGCCCCCTGCCGGCAGGGAGCTGGGGTGGGCGCCGGCGTGCTCTTCGCGCGCAGAGGGACCGGCCCATTCTCACTTGCCTACCCCACTCGGGGGTCGCGCCTGCTGCTGCTGTACTGACCCGTGTCCCCACACTGCATTCTCTTGTCGAGGGGACACGGGTTTCCAGGCCGTTGGCCCGAAAGGCATTCTTTTCGCGTTTTCCTAGTAGTTCTAGGAATCTCTGCTTTCGAATCTCTTTGGGGTTCGTTCTAGAACTCAAAGATGAGGGTTTGGTTTCCGGGAGCCTCCTATCTCTACCTTTCTAGGACATGACTGGCCGTGCTCTCATCCCTTCGTTGGCCATTGCATCTTCTTGGGGACACCTCTCACCCAGTCCTTTCGCATTGCTGGCGTCCTCAACCTGGTTTCCCCCCTCCCCCCCGCTCGCCTCTAACACGGCCTGGAGGGACTCGGGGTGCAGTCAGCTCCTCCCAGCCCCTTTGGCCCTTAGGCAGATGGGATCTCTGACTCCGGGGACTGCATACTTGGATCCCATATATTTGTTTTCTTGTACAGACTCATCGAGAGGACATAATGGAAACACACCTTGGGGATGGGGGTGGGGACCTCGAGAAAACTCTTCGGGGGGGGGGCCGCGAGTGGGGCCTAGGGTCCTGAGACGTGGATGGCCGTCGGGTCCTCTGCCCTTGCTGCCCTAGCAGCCCCCTAGCTGTACCCTCACCTCTCCTTATGCCTTCAGCTCAGAGACTATCTCGGATTTCCGCATCTGCATGGGTCCCTCGCTCTACCTCTCCCTCCCTCACGTCCCGTGAGCTTGAAGGTCTCAGTCAGCCACACCCTCCGCCTACCGCGCCAGGCACCTGCCAGGTGCTGGGGGTTCCTGTCCTTCAGTAGCTTACCCTCTAGGGGAAAAAGCAACTATGTTGCGATAACTAATAGTAATGGCTAGCATTTATTTATTGAGCGTTTACTGAGCACCAGGAGGTCTGCCAAGATCTTTACCTTCATTATCCCACTGACCCTGAGAACTGTCTTACGTGGTGGGTACAGAATGATCCGCAGTGAGGAAATCAAGGCTTAGAGAGACCGAATCACTTGCTTTAAGGTCACACAGCAGAGTCAGGACTCGAACTCAAGTCTGGGCCTCTGAGGCAAGGCTGCTGCCACTCGGGGCTGAGTTTCTGGCCCGGGGATCAGGGAGAGAGCCGCACCACATCCGCCTCTCCCGGGCTGGGTGCCGCGAGCGCAGTGGGACAGGCGGGAAGAGGCGTTGACAATTCCGAGGTCGAGCGCTCCGCTCTGGCCCCAGGAGCCCACTGGACGGCGAGGTTCCTCCGGGAGACTAGCATGCGCGCGGGCCCTGCGCGGGAGGGATCCCGATCGACCCCGGGGAAATGGGCACCGACTCGAGGGCTCTCCGGAGGGCGGGCCGGGGGCGGGTGCCCCGGCCCTGCGCCAGAAACCGAGCTCTGGGCGAGTGCTATGTCCATGCTGAGTCTCCGCCAAGGGTGACGTTTGCTATCTGCTGGAGTGTGAGTAAACCCAAAGGCCTGAAGGAAAATAAGGGGATACTCGACGTTCACAGCCTTGACCCTTCCGAGGGAGGGTCGTGGCGCTGTGTTGTCAGTTCAGCGTGCTTCTTGAACTTTCAGACCCAATTTCGCCGTCTGCTTTCCAGGTCTTCCTGATCCAAGCAGACCCATTTCACTTCGTTGCACAGTCACTGGTGAAAGCCAAAGGAGCAAAAGCTAGGGTTCCTGTCCTGCTGGGGCGCCCAGCATGGGACGAAGGGTCCCCAGGCTCTGCGGGGTCGAGCTGGTGGCCTCACTGTCGAGTCCGAGCTCACAGGCCCGGATCCTCAGCGCGCGGGCGGGCAAGCATCAGGTTCGAGAGAAACGCCTTCTCCTTCGATGGCTAAAAGCTGCGGGATTTCGGCGTCCGGGTCGCGGAGCCACGAACGTTGATGGAATAAGGTACGATCCCCACCCCACCCCACCCCACCCCACCCCACCTCATGCCCGCTCCGCCCCAGGACAAACACTCAGACCGTTGGGATGTTTGCACTTTTAGCAGCACCCACGTTGCGTGATAAGAGATGTGCAAACAAATGGCTCTCAAGTTTTGTTCTCAAACCTGAAAGAGAACAATCTCTGACGTTCCTGGCCCCTGCACTCCGGGCCGCGGGAGCTGGGGGGCAGCGTGGCCTTGGTCCTGGAACCGCCAGTCCTCTGCGTGTCCAGCACTCGTTGGCTCCTGGCTGCCAGGTTGAAGGGCAACACCACCCGTAAGAGCGGCAGACATGTATCCAGGCTGGAGACTCGCCGTTCACCCCTCGAGGCTCAGAGCTCTGGGTTGTCAGTTACAGTAATGCTTCTGGAACTTTCAGACTTCTGCCTTCTAGGCCTTAGACCCTAGTCAGGCCCATTTCACTTTATTGTCTGTTCAGTGGTTAAAGTCGGTGAGCGCGGGCGCATCGCCCTCCCCGCCGGCGCCCCGCAACAAACCTGGAGAAGTTGGAAGGAACCAACCGTTTGAAACTCTCAGGACCCTTCTGGGTACACAGAATCCTTTCTTTCCACCCTCTCCCCTTACTTATCACGCCACGTTGGATGGATGCAAAGAGGATGTGCTGACATGGACTCTGGAGCCAGACTTTGCTGGGTTGAACCGCTACTGTTCCTGTGTGGCCTTGGGAAAAGGACCTAATGTTTCTGTGCTTCATTGTTTGCATCTGTAGAATGCGGTTAATAATAACAATACCTCCCTCCTGGGATTATTGCCTGGAAACTCATCATTACGTGTTTTCTTGTCTCCTGCCAGGTTTATCTCGACAACTCGGCGTTCTCTAGCCAACGCTCCGCAGGTTTTAAGAGGCCGAGGCGAGCTTGTGGCCCCACTTTCTCCTTGAGCGCCAAAGAGCCTTCTCCAGGCCGCGGAGCTGAGGGCAGACGCAGCCCTGCTCCCGGGGACCAGAGCGGGCGGGGGATTTGGGCGTGGGCCTTCAAGGGGGCCGCGGCTGGTCCAGGAGCGCCGGGGAGAGGACAGGCGCCGGGAATGCGGGGAGCGCCGGGCTGCCTGCCGCGGAACCTAGGAGAGGCTCTGACGCTGCTCCTCACCCCTGCGATTGCGCTACCCTCTTTCAGTCGGCTCCGGCTCCGCAGAATCCCACTGTGTCAGGCCTCAAGGCTTCTCCCTGTGCGCCATACCCGGGCTGCTTCTGCTCACCTCTCTGGAAATGGAGAAGAGGTGGGGAGGGACCCTGCAAGTTATTCACAGGGAACCGACTGTCATTCTGGGTAGCTATGCCCAGTTCCTTGCATCTTTTTATAATCAAAGGAAATATTGTTAAAAATTTACGAAGTAGTACCTAATGGTTGTTAGAGAATCAAACAGTATTAAGAAATATATTGGAGTGGTTAAAAGCATAGGCTCTGGTCTGAAATCCTAACTTGGTCATTTGCTAGCTGTGTGACCTTGGGAAAATTATTTAACTTCTCTGTGCCTCAATTTAGTGTTTACTCAGAATAAACTTCACCATTTGGACTAGTGATGGATAATTGTGGAATAGATCAAGTGTCATCATCTCAAATCTGATCTTCTGGGGAACACAGCTAGGTACCATTTCCCAGCCTCGCCTGCAGTTAGGTGTAATCATGTGATTCACTTCTAGGCAGTGACTGGAACACGAGTGGAGGTCACATGTGCCACTCCTGGGATGGGATGTTTAAGACAGAGTTGAGATTCTTCCCCACTCTTTCTCTTCTTCCACTGGCTGGAACCAGCTTCACCGATGCAGATGACGTGGCCCTAGGGGAATCACCCAGGGGAATCCCACACTTGCCTTGGAAGCTTACCTGACCAAGAAATGAACTTCTCGTATTTTAAGCTACTGACTTTTGGATTTTTTAAAAAAAAATAAATTCTCTTTGGAGTCACCTAATAGAGCACTTAACTTTTGAGCTCCAGCAAATTCTATCATGGCCTTTCATCATCACATTGGATGGCTGGAATATATGTATATACACACACATATACATGTACATATAATAAGTATACATATATATATACACACACATATACGTGTATATATATGTGTGGATAGATAGATAGCAGCTTAGCTACTATAACTAATATGACCTTGGAATCAGGGTGTGATGACTTTGTCAGCAAATTACAGAAAAAATCCTGAACATCTTCAATCTGTGAAAACCAGAAACTGAATTGGGAGCAGAGCATAGAACTCAAACCATTATTTTCCTAGCTGCCTTCAGTCCATGAATAGAAATAGGTTAGCATAGCTGGTTGTTATCATTAGGAGTATAAGTTTTAAAATGATCATTAGTGAAGTTTTGGCAGGTCTAAGCCCAAATCCTGTGTGTTTTCTTTTAAAGGTGATAGGTTGCAGAGGTTTTGTCACCCTGCCTTGTGGGGCCCTCCCCTTCATGTCAGTGTCACACTTGCCTTGGGCACATGCTTACTAGGAGTTCTCATGAGGTGACAAGCCCACTTCCTGCTACAGTCTTTTTGGATCCACTGTACCTAAGCTAACGGGATGGGCAGTACAAAGGCAAGAAGTACTGATCATGAAAAAAGCTAGAAAAACAAAACAAAACAGGAAACTTCCCACTAAAGGGGCCCAATGGCTTTCCACTGAGGAAAGTATACAAATTTAACTGAAAGGACTTTGAAATGTCATTTTGTACTATTTCAAGACATTATTTTTACTTATTTTCCAGGCCTTGGCTGTGTTCTCCTTGGCCGTGTTACCATATAGGTACATTCTAGATTGATCATATGCTCTGGTTCCCTTTAGAACTGAACGTGATTTCTCTCCATGCTCCAGAGAAGGTGGACTGCTAGGGAGGATGCCTACTGCTGCCTTGTCTAAGGCTTCGATGACACCCAGTGGTCATTTAGGGTCTTCATCTATATCAACCCAATTCATAATAGAGCCAACACGTTGTACATATTAGTATAAGAAAAGTGCAAATTGTTTTTTTAAACAAGAAAAAGCAAAACTTCATTGTAACATAAATAACCAAATCCTCAGACTCTCCACTGAAAGCCGTCTTGTGGAGGAAGCAGCAGCTAGACTTCACAGCCCCGACTCTTGAACCCTATAGCTTCACCTTGGCATTTCTCGCCATGTCATTACCTGCCCCAGTTGAGCTCAGTGGAAGGTTCCATCACAACTTTTTTTCCATTACAATTTTGATAACCTGACCATCTGGCCTTCTCAGTGATCATAATCCAAAGAACAGCTGGGGGAATCCTGAGATGTTTAAACAAGGTTTTACTAAAGTCTCATGGTAACAAAAGGGAAATAGACATCAAAAGTAACCTGGACCCAGATGGCCAAATACCGTATAAACACGCTGCTAGTAAGGACCATGTGTATCTTGTATGCTGTATCCCCATCACTTAGTGAGTGACTGAATGAAAAAAGTAACATAGAAGAGACTTGAAGGATAAATAAGAGTTAGCTGGGTGAAGAGCTGAGAGAAGAGCATTATAGGAAGAAGGAACAGCATGTGCAGAGCTCTGAGCGTGAAAGGGACATTTGAAGATCTGGAAGAAGGCCAGGTGGGCTGGAACACAGTGAGCGAGCAGAGCATGCAAGGCGGGTCTAGAAAGGTGGGCAGGAGCTAGATCACATAGGGCCTAATACGTTTTTGGCCTAAGAACAATGAAAAAATCTAAAGGTTTAAAACATTAAAAAAAAAATTAAACTTATTTTGAGATAGTTATAGAATTCACATGCAGTTGTAAGAAGTGATGAGACATCTTTTGTACTCTTTATTCAGTTTCCCCCAATGGTAATATCTTACAAAGTTATAGTATAAATCACAACCAAGAGATTGACCTTGGTGCAATCAAGATACAGAACATTTCTATCACCACAAGGATTCCTCATGTGGCCGTTTTAAAGTCACGGCCTCTTATCTTCTGTCCTCAGCTCCTCCTTGACCCTGGGCAGCCACTAATCTGTTCTCCATTCTTAGAATATTATCATTTCAATAATGTTATATAAATGAATCATATGATACGAAACCATGAGGATTGGCTTTTCTCGCTCAGCATAATTCTCTGGAGACTCATCCAGATTGTTGTTTGTATCAATAGTTTTTTTTTTAATTTTTTTTTATAGCTGAGTGATATTCTGCAGTATGTTTTTGCCACAGTTTGTTTAACCATTCACTTGCTGAAGGGTACCTGGGTTGTTTTCAGATTTTGGTTATTATGAGTGAAGGTGCTATGAACAATTGTGGCTATGTTCTTGTGTTAACACAAGTCTTTGTTTCTCTGGGATATATGCTCAGGAGCGCAATTGATGGGCCAGATAGTAATTACATGTTTAGTTTTTTAAGTAGGTGTCTGTTATGGGCTGAATTCTACCCCCCTCCCAAATTCTTATGTTGAAGTCCTAGCCCCTAGTACCTAGCACAAAATGTGAATGTATTTGGAGATAGAGTACTTAAAGAGGCAATTAAGTTAAAATGAGGTTATCGTGGGGCTGACCCCGTGGCCGAGTGGTTAAGTTCGCGCGCTCCGCTGCAGGCAGCCCAGTGTTTCATTGGTTTGAATCCTGGGCACGGACATGGCACTGCTCATCAAACCACGCTGAGGCAGCATCCCACATGCCACAACTAGAAGGACCCACAACGAAGAATATACGACTATGTACCGGGGGGCTTTGGGGAAAAAAAGGAAAAAAATAAAATCTTAAAAAAAAAAAAAAATGAGGTTATCGTGGTGGGCCTTACTCCAATATGACTGTGTCCTTATAAAAAGAGGAAATTAGGACACAGACACACAGAGAGGGACCATGTGAGGACACAGGGAGAAGATGGCCCTCTATAAGGCAAAGGAAGAGGCCTCAGAAGAAACCAACTCTGTGATGGAGATGTTAAGTAATGCTATGATGGTAATCATTTTGCAATATGGAAGTGTAGCAAATCGACACATTGTACACCTTAAACTGAAAACACCTGAAACATTGTGCACCATGTTGTAAGTTTAGGATCTCAGACTCCTAGACTCTGAAATTGTAAGAAAATAAATTTCTGTTGTTTAAGCCACTGAGTCTGTGGTTATTGACGCTATGGCAGCCCAGCAAACTAATGTACTGCCAGACTGTGTGCCCAAGTGACTGTACCATATCATGTTCTCACCAGCAAGCTATGAATCCAGTTTCCCTGCATCCTCACCATCATTTGGTGCTGCCGCTATTTTTTATTTTAGCCATCCTGATGGGTGTGTGCTGGTATCTCATTGTGATTTTAATTTTAATTTTCCTCATGGCTAATGATGTTTCATGTGCTTATCTGCCATATGTATGTCTTTTTTGGTGAAATGTCTCTTCCTGTCTCTTTCCCATATTCTAATTGGATCATTTGAATTTTTACTATTGAGTTTTGAGAGTTCTATATATATTCCAGTCTTTGTTGGATGTGTTGTTTGCAAGTCTCTTCTCCCACCCTGTAGCTTGTCTTTTCATCTTGTTAACATGGTATTTCATATAATTTTTTTGTCTTCTTTCTTTTTGAAAAGAACACTTTGTTGTCTGGAGAATGGGCTGTGGAAGAGACAAGAATGGACACAGCGAGACGAATTAAGTGGCTTTTGCTATAGTTTAGGTGCCATGTAATGGTGGCTTAAACTGGGTAGAGGGAGGGAAAATGTGGAGAAGCGAGTGAATTCCAGAAATATTTAGGAAGTAGAATTAATACAATTTGGTGGGGACACGGAAGAGGGAGACATCAAGGCTGGCCCCTAGGTCTTTGACATGAAGAACCCAGTGGATGGTGATTCAATTGATCAAGACAGAGGATATGGGAGAAGGCCCAAATTGGGGAGAACGCTATGAGTTTAGTTTTAAACATAGTAAGTTTGAGGTATCTCTATCAGTTAGCTATTACCGTGTCCGAAACTACTCCTAAACTCAGTAACTTTAAATAGCAAGCACTTATTATTGTTCTTAAGTCTCTGAGTCAGCTTGATCAGGGCCAAGCTCAGATGATCTTGCATAAGCTTGTTCATATGTTGGTAGTGGGCTGAGTGGTCAGTTGGAAGCTAGCTTGTCTGGAATGGCCTCACTCACATGGCTGTCAGTTGGTTGGCTGGCAGCTGGGGTGATAAAGGTGACTGGGCCACGTGTCTCTCATCATCTAGCAGGTTGATCTGTGCTTGCTTGTTTACAGTGGAAGATAAAGAGGAAAAACGCATGATGCCTCTTGAGAGCTAAGCTTGGAATTTGCACACTGTTACTTCCTCTGTATTCTATTGGCCAAAGGAGATCACAAAGCCAATCCAGATTCAACAGGGAAGTAGACTTGGGAGACTGATCATCCTGGTTTGCCCAGGAACTTCCTGGTTTTAGTCCCCCTAGGTAGACTCCATGTCACACTGTAAAGGGCATGGTCACAGGGAGGGATAAAGAATTGGGATATTTTTGCAATCAGTCTACCACAATACCTATGAGATTTCCAAGCAGAGGTGTCAGGTACCATTTGCCTCTTAGAAGAGAGGTCTGGTCTGGAGATAAATTTGACTTGTGTGTGTGTGTGTATGTGTGTCAGAGAGAGAGAGAGAGAGAGAGAGAGAGAAATATTATCTAATATTTGTCGAGCAACTGAGTGACAGATGCTAATTCAATAAATTACTTAGTTTTAATCCCCACAAATCACTAGGAAAACATATCTTATGTTTATTTCTGTTTTACACATGGAAATGAGTTCAAAGTACTGTTTCTTGAGATAAAAGGAAACTGATGGTCAGGGACAGAGATAGAAAAACTACCAAAAGCTGATATGTGGTCTCCAAATACAAAAATTTGAAGCTAATTAGCATGGGGGAATATCCTGATTAGGATATTCATTAGAACCTTGATTAGGTTGTGATGGATCTGGTAAATAGTTAATATTTAGAATAATGAGTCTTGAGTAAATCAGAAAAAGTTGACATGTTCAGCATGCATTTCTAATTTAATTCCATGGTGGTCAGAGGACATAGTCTGTAGGATTCTAATCTCTTGAAATAGGTCGAGACTTGTTTTATGGCCCAAATATATGGTCTGTTTCAGTGAGTGTAATATGTGTATTTGAAAGAACATGTATTCTGTAGTTGTCGGGTATAATGTTCTAAAATGTCAATTAGCTCGAGGTAGTTGATAGTATTATTAAGAATTTCTGTTTTTTAAAAATCCAATTAATTTAAAGTAAAAAACAAAACCAAAAACAGTCCCCCCATTTCTCCCACCACTCACCCCCTACCTCTGGCACCCACCAACCTGTTCTCTGTATTTATGAGCTTAGTTTTGGTTTTGTTTTTAGATCCGACATGTAAGAGAGATCATACAGTATTTGTATTTCTCTCTCTGCTTATTCCACTTAGCATCATGCCCTCAAGGTCCATCCATGTTTTGCAAACGACAAAATTTCATTCTTTTTTATGGCTGAGTGATATTCCATTCTATATACACCACAATTTCTTTATCCATTCATCCATCAATGGACACTTAGGTTGTTTCCATATGTTGGCTGTTGTAAATAATGCTGCAATGAGCAAGGAGGTGCACATATCTTTTTAAATTAGTGTTTTCATTTTCCTTTCAGAAGTGGAATTTTTGGATCATATGGTAGTTCTATTTTTAATTTTGCGAGGAAACTTTATACTGTTTTCCATAGTGACTGCACCAATTTCCATTCTCACCAACAGTGAACAAGGATTCCCTTTTCTCCTCATCCTCACCACCACTTGTTATTTCTAGTTATTTATTATTTCTAGTCTTTTTGATAACAGCTATTCTAACAGATGTGAGGTGATATTTCATTGTGGTTTTGATTTGCATTTCCTTGATGGTTAATGATGCAGAACATCTTTTCATGTACCTGTTGGCCATCTGTATGTCTTTAGAAAAATGTCTATTTAGATTTTTCCAGATCTTTTGCACATTTTTTAATCTGTTTCTTTTGCTATTGAGTTGTATGAATTATTTATATATTTTGGATGTTAGCCCTTTATCAGATATATGATTTGCAAATATTTTCTCCCGTTCAGTCGATTGCCTTTCATTTTTTGGATAGGATTTCCTTGCTGTGCAGAAGCTTTTTCATTTGACGTAGTTCCACTTGTTTATTTTTCACTTTTGTTGCTTTTGTTTTTGGTGTCAGACCCAAAAAATCATTGCTAAAACCAAATGTCAAGGAGCTTACTGTCTATCTTTTCTTCTGGGAGTTTTACGGTTTCAGGTCTTACATTCAAGTATATAATCCATTTTGAGTTAATTTTTGTGTATGGTGTGAAATAGTGGTCCAGTTTCATTCTTTTGCTCGTGGCTGTCCAATTTTCCCAACACCATTTATTGAAGAGACTGTCCTTTCCCCATTTATAGCCTTGATTCCTTTCTTGTTAATTCATTGACGATATATGTGTGGGTTTAATTCTGGGCTTTCATTCTGTTCCATTGATCTATGTGTTTATTTTTATGCCAATACCATACTGTTTTAATTGCTATACCTTTGTAATATAGTTTGAAATCAGGGAGCGTGTTGCCTCTACCTCTGTTCTTCTTTCTCAAGATTGCTTTGGCTATTTGGGGTCTTTTAAGATTCCATAGAAATTTGAGAATTTTTTGTTCTATTTATGTGAAAACTGCCATTGGAATTTTGATAGGGATTGTGTTGAATCTGTCAATTGCTTTGTGTAGTATAGATATTTTAATAATGTTATTTCTTTCAATCCATGAGCACAGAATATCCTTCCATTTCATCTTCTTCAATTTCTTTCGTTAATCTTTTGTAGTTTTCAATATACAGGTCTTTCACCTCCTTGGTTAAATTTATTCCTAGGTATTTTATTCTTTTTGATGAAATTATAAATAAGAATTTTTAAAAATTTCCTTTTCTGATGATTCATTTTTGGTGTATAGAAATGCAACAGATTTTTTTTTTTTTTTTGAGGAAGATTAGCCCTGAGCTAAGTACTGCCAATCCTCCTCTCTTTGCTGAGGAAGACTGGCCCTGAGCTAACATCCATGCCCATCCTCCTCTACTTTATATGTGGGACGCCTACCACAGCATGGTTTTTGCCAAGCGGTGCCATGTCCGCACCAGGGATCCAAATCGGCGAACCCCAGGCCCCTGAGAAGTGGAATGTGCGAACATAATCTCTGTGCCACCGGGCCGGCCCACAACAGATTTTTGTGTGTTGATTTTGTGTCCTGCAGCTTTATTGAATTCTTTATTAGTTCTAACAGGTTTTTTGCAGAGTTTTTAGGACTTTCCCTATATAATACATGTCATTGCAAATAGTGACAGTTTTACTTCTTCCTTTCCAATTTGGATGACTTTTATTGCCTTTTCTTTCCTAACTGCTCGGGCTAGGACTTCCAATACTGTGTTGAATAAAAATGGCGAGAGTAGGCATCCTTGTCTTGTTCCTGATCTTAGAGGAAAAGCTTTCAGCTTTTCTCCATTGAGTATGATATTAACTGTGGGTTTGTTACATATGGGCTTTATTATGTTGAGGTACATTCTCTCTGTACCCACTTGGTTGAAAGTTCTTATCATAAGTGAAGGTTGAATTTTGTCAAATGCTTTTTCTGTACATTTTGAGATGATCATATGATTTTTATTATTCATTTTGTTAATGTGGAGTATCACACTGACTGATTTGTGGATGTTGAACCACGCTTGCATCCCTGGAATAGATCCCATTTGATCATGGTGTATGTTGTGTTGTTTAATGTATAGTTGAATTCAGTTTGCTAATATTTTGTTGCAGTTGTTTGTATCTATGTTCATCAGGAATAATGACCTGTACTTTTCTTTTCTTGTGGCATCCTTGTCTCATTTTGGTATGCTGGCCTCTTAAAATGCCTTTGGAAGAGTTCCCCCCTCTTCTATTTTTTGGAAGAGTTTGAGAAGGATTGGTATTAATTATTATTTGAATGTTTGATGGAGTTCACCAGTGAAACAGTTTGGTCCTGGACTTTTGTTTGTTAGGAGGTTTTTGATTACTGATTCAATCTCCTTGCTATTAGTTGGCCTGTTAATATTTTGTATTTCATCTCTATTCAGTCTTGGTAGATTGTATATTTCTAGGAATTTATCCATTTCTTCTAAGCTGGCTAATTTGTTAGTGTATAGTTGTTCATGGTAGTCTCCTATGATCCTTTGTATTTCTCTGGTATCAGTTATAGAATTTCCTCTTTCATTTCTGATTTTGTTTATTTGAGTGCTCTCCTCTTTTCTTGGTGAGTGAAACAAAAGGTTTGTTAATTTTGTTTATCTTTTCAAAGAGGCAGCTCTTGGTTTCACTGATCTTTTCTGTTGCCTTTTTAGTCTCTATTTCATTTATTTCTGCTCTAAACTTTGTTATTCCCTTCCTTCTACTAACTTTGGGCTTAATTGGTTCTTCTTGTACTGGTTCCTTGAGATATAAAGTTAAGTTGTTTATTTAAGATTTGTTTCTTGAGGTAGGCATTTATCACTGTGAACTTCCCTCTTAGAACTGCTTTTGCTGCATCCCATAAATTTTGGTATGTTACATTTCCATTGCCATTTGTCTCAAGGTATTTTTTGATTTCCTCTTTGACCCATTGGCTGTTTAGTAACATGTTGTTTAATCTCCATGTATTTGTGAATTTTCTAGTTTTCTTTGTTTAATTAATTTCTAGTTTCATATAATTGTGGTTGAAAAAGATACTTGATATAATTTCAATCACTTTAAATTTATTAAGACTTGTTTTGTGGCCTAACATATGATCTATCTTGGGAAATGTCCAGTGTGCACTTGAGAAGAATGTGTATCCTGTTGCTTTTGGGTGGAATGTTCCTTAAATATCTATTAAGTCTATCTAGTCTAATATATTGTTTAAGGCTGATGTTTCCTCATTGATTTTCTGTCCGGATGATCTATCCACAGACATATGTGGGGTATTAAAGTCCCCTACTATTATTCTATATTATACTATTATACTATATACTATATATATATACTATACAAATACTATATATTATATTATACTGTATTATACTATTGCTATTCCTCCCTTTAGGTCTGTTCATATCTGCTTTATATTTTTAGGTGCTCCTGTGTTGGGTGCATGAATATTTACAAATGTTACATCTTCTTGTTGGATTAACCCCTTTATCATTATGTCACACCCTTCTTTGTCTCTTAGTACAGTCTTTGTTTTAAAGTCTGTTTTCTCTGATGTAAGTGTGGCTACTCCAGCTTTCTTTTGGTTTCCATTTACATGGAATATCTTTTTCCATCCCTTCACTTTCAGTCTGCATGTGTCTTCACATCTAAAGTGAGTCTCTTGTAGGCAGCATATGGATGAGTCTTGTTTTTTTTATCCATTCAGTCCTCTATGTCTTTTTACCAGATAATTTAGTTCATTTACATTTAAAGTAATTATTGATAAGTATATACTTATTGCAATTTTGTTAATTGTTTTCTGGCTGTTTTTGTAGTTCCTCTCTGTCCCTTTTTTCTTATCTTGCTCTCTTCCTATGTGATTTGATGACTTTCTTTAGTGGTATGCTTATACTCCTTTCTTTTTATCTTTTGTGTATTTACTATAGTTTTTTGCTTTGTGGTTATCATGAGGCTTACTTATAAGAACTTATATCTGTAACAGTCTATTTTAAGTTGATAACAATTTAAGTTTGATCTCATTATAAAGCTCAACATTACTAGCCCCCCATGTCTTACATTTTTAATGTCACATTTTACATCTTTTTATCTTGTGCATCCCTTAACTAATCATTGTAATTATAGTTACTTATATTACTTTTGTCGTTTAACCTTCATACTAGCTTTATAAGTGATTAATGCCCTACCTTTACTATATATTTACCTTTCCAGTGAGATTTATTCTTTCATAGATGTTCTTTTTACTAATTAGCACCCTTTTTTTCAGCTTAAAGAAATCCCTTTAATATTTCTTTTAAAGCCAGTTTAGTGGTGATGAACTCCTTTAGCTTTTCCTTTTCTGGAAAACTAGAAAACTATAAAACAGGAGTTCTGGAAAATTCCTTATCTCTCCTTCACTTCTGAGTGATAACTGCAGAGTAGAGTATTCTTGGTTGGAAGTTTTTTTCTTTCAGCACTTTGAATATATCATGCCACTCCTTTCTGGCCTGCAAAGTTTCTGCTTAAAAATCTGCTGCTAGACTTATGGGACTTCCCTTGTATGTAACAAGTTGTTTTTCTCTTGTTGCTTTTAATATTCTCTTTTTGTCTTCAACTTTTGACATTTTAATTATAATGTGTCTTGGTGTGGTCTTTGGGTTCCTTTTATTTGGAACTCTTTGGGCTTCCTGGATCTGGATGTCTATTTCCTTCCCCAGGTTGGGGAAATTTTCAACCATTATTTCCTCAAATAAGATTTCTGCCCCTTTCTCTCTCTCTCCTTCTGGGAGCCCTATGATGCAAATGTTAGTTCATTTGATGTTGTCTCGTAAGTCCCATAAGCTATCTTCACTTTTTTCATTCTTTTTTCTTTTTGCTGCTGTGATTGGTTGGTTCCACTGCCTCATCTTTGAGTTGACTGATTCTTTCTTCTGCTTTATCCAGTCTGCTGCTAAACCCTTCTAGGGTATTTTTGAGATCAGTTATTGTATTCTTCAGTTTTGTGACTTCTATTTGGTGCTTTCTTATATTTTCCATCTCTTTTTTGAATTTCTTACTGTGTTCATCCATCTTTCTCCTCAGTTTAGTGAGCTTCTTTATGACCATTAATTTGAACTCTTTATCAGGTAAATTACTTATCTCCATTTCATTAAGGTTTTTTCCTGAAGTTTTATCTTGTTCTTTCATTGGGAACATATTCCTTTGTTCCTTCATTTTGCTTGACTCTCTGTTAGTTTCTATATAGTAGATGAAACAACCACCTCCCCTAGTCTTGAAGGAGTGGGCTTGTGTAGGAGATGAACCTTGTTGTTCAACCCTGCTTCAGCTCCAGGTTGTCTCTCAAACCTCTGTGCTTGTTCAAGCAGCCTATTATATTTTTGATAGCTCCTAGTAGTCAAGGATATGCTAAGACCTCTCAGCGTCCCATAGGGTAGGATCTTAGCACTTAGATTCAGATTGACTGGCAGCCAGGCCCTTAGGCATAAACTTTTAAAAGTATGCAAATATGTATAGTCCTCTGAGACCACAAGCATAAGCCTCACTGGCCACTAGAGCCAGGTGATCTGGAGGTGTACCCTGAGAGGTAGTTGCAGAAATTAGGGTTCCAAACAAGCACATAAGCTCTTTTCTGGGTGATACTGGTGAGCTGGAGCAAGAGAGATGGAGAGTGCCAGGATGGCATCCACAGTCTGTGTTCCTTGAGAGCAGCTCTGTAGGCCACTAAATGTGTGCCAAACCTGAAGCCTGTCCCTCAGGTCAAAGCTTCAGGACAAGCAAAGAGGTTTCCATCATAGAAAGACTGGGGAGTATGCCCTAGTCCACTCTCTGGGCAGTGCTCTGAGGTGGTAGCCTGCCAAGAGCCATCTCTCCAATTGTCACAGTTCTATGGGACCCAGGAACGCAAGGCCCCTTGGCTACCAAGGTGATCACCAAGGTGATCAAGGAGCATCCCTTGGGTGGCAGCCACAAAAACCAGGGCTCCAGACACAAAAGCCAGGGCACTAGACGTGTGTAAAGCTCCCCTCCAGGAGACACTGAGTTCTGGATCACAACAGAGGGTGGTCTTTATTTCTCCCTGAAGATCTGAATTTCCATCTGGTATCACAATAGTAATGAGTCATTTTTCTCTGACTGCTTTAGAGGTTCTTCTCTTTATCTGTGATTTTCAGTGGTTTAGCTGTGATATGCCTTAGTGTGCTTTTTATTTCTTCTGCTTGGGTTGTGTTGAGCTTCTTGAATCTGTATATTTATGTCTTTCACCAGATTAGGAGGCTTTTTGGCTGTTATTTCTTGACACTTTTTTGGGGAGGTTCCCTTCTCTCCTTTTGGTCATTCTCAGGTTCCGGTTATATGTATGTTAGATTGCTTGATGTTGTCCTGTAGGTCTCTGAGGCTCTTCTTCTCAGTTTTTTTCTTTGTAATTTTCAAACTGAATCATTTCTAGTTTACTGGCTCTTTCTACTGCCATCTCAATTTGCCCATTAAGCACAATTTTTGTTTCCTATATATGTATTTTTTTCAGTTCAAGAATTCCCATTTAGTTCTTTTTTATAGCTTTTGTTTCTTTGCTTAGATTTTCTATTTGTTCATTCACTATGAGCATATTTTCTTTTATGTCTTTGAATATAGTTATAATAGTTCCTTTAAAATCCTTGTATGGTAATTCTAATATCTGGGTCTTGTTAGTGTTGGTCTTTATTGATTGCAACTCATTTATTTGTTGCAATTCATTATTGGGTTGTGAAACAAAATTAGAAAGTTGTGCCAAGCATCAAAAAATTAAAAATAAAAAAGAATGAAAATAGCAATGTGCATAGTGAGGACCTTATTTTGTGAAAAATTTGTTTATATATGTATATACAAACACATATGTGTTCTTACTTGCTATGTAAAGTGTATTTCCTGTTGTGGTTATGGTCAAAAATGTTTGAAAGCCACCAGCTAGAAGAGAGATATGGAATGAGATCTGTTTCACAAGAAAGACCTCAGGTTCTTAGAACCAGAGTTTTCCTGAGAGAAACAAATATATGTATAAATCTGGTGAGCTCTTTTATTTCAAAGGAGTAAAAAGAGATGATAGAAGCACTTGATTGCTATTTGCCAAATCTTGACTCTCTGCATCAGAATCTCCAGGACTTTTGTTAAAACATTAAAGTGGTGCTTCCTGGGCCTGGCTCAGAGGTTTCCAGGGCAAAGCAGAAGACATTTGCTTTTAACAAGTTCCTCCAGGTGACCCTTCAGCAAAGGAAAGTTTGATAACAGAGGCCTACACTAGAGATTAGCATCTGAGAAAGAGATGATCATAATGGCTACCATTTATTGAGCTTTGACTTGGATGACTGAGCCAGACAGGTTAAGTAATCCATCTGAGGTCATACATCTTGGAAGAGATGGGCCTGAGACTCCAGCTAGGCTATCTGACCCTAAGCCCTAACTCTGAGGCACGGAGTGGTGAAGGGTCTAAGATACTGAGTCTGCAGAGAGGCAGAGAAGTTGATTGCACCAAGCAATGGCTTGGTGGGGCTCCACTCTGTTAGCTGTGTAACCTCAGGCAGATTTCACAAGTTCTCTGGGCTTGGATTTTCTTCTAGGTAAAAAAAATGAGGGTCTATTGACACTTCCCTCTCAGGTTTTTGAGAGGTGAGGACTGCATTACATGGTGGATTCTGTCCTTTTATCACACTGTTTCCTTTTCCCAAATGCAGGCAGTAATGAATGGAGTGTTGGGGCTCTTTTGCAGTCAAACTTGGAGAGAGAGTACCTCAAGGGCTAGGAGGAGTGGGGGCCAGCTCTGAGAATGCAGGCCAACCTCCTGGTGTTAGCAGGCAAGGACAGGAGAATACAGAGGGCCTATTTGGGCCTGGCAGGGGCTTCTGAAATGAGCTGCAGATGGCATTTGTAAGGTTTCCCTGCGCTAGATCTTCACGATCTCATAGCGGTCTGCTTTCCACTTGGTTAAAGTGTATTTCCAAAGCCTCGAGACTCCATTTCCTCACCGGGATATTTTGAAGATTTGTATTTTTAAGTACATCAATCGTTTCAAGAGAAAAGTTTTGCAGAAGGAGGGCAAAGAATCATTTGATTACTTAATTTTCATGTTTACATAGCATTTGTTTTAAAGTAGTAAGAATCTAAATTCCAAACGTGGTTACAAAATCAGCCTCCACTTAAACTGGTAAGTGCGTTTTAATGAAGCTTAATTTTAAAGCATATATTTGCATATTGACATTTGCTTGAGCCAACTTGCGGAGCGCGATCTCCAGAGCACTGCTTTTCTAGCGTTCTGAGAATGTGGCAATTCTTTCAAACTAGTTTTCATGGCCTGGAAAAGTCAGTTCAGTTGGTATAAAGCTTAGCAAAACGGAGAAGGCCCAAACTGAACGTTAGTTATAATACAACACTTTTTCAAGTCATGTTCTTGGGATTCTTTAGAACCCACATGTTACCGTTTTGGGTTAGTGTATTAAACATACTTATTCTACAGCTCATCTGATTTTAAATCAATAGACATGAGAACTTAAATTAACATTAGAATTGGCCAAGTCAGAAATAGATTGCTTCCATTTTCTATTGGTACCTTCATGCAAAAATTGAGTTGCATCAATACACTTATGACAAGTCTAACAATTCCAGAGGGACTTCTATAGTTATATAAAATTAAGTTGATTGGTTCATTTTAAACCTTTATTAATTGTGAGAGAGAACACAGAGAGAAAAGTCCATAAAACACAAAGTGTAAAGTATGATGAATAATTATAAAATAAATATAATTATAAATAACACAAAAACGCTACTCAGATCAAGAAATAGAGCACTCTGTCAGCTCCAGAGCCCCCTCCCGTGTGCCCCATCCTGATCGCCTCCTTCTCAACCTCCCCTGCCCCCCATGGTAAACATTATCTTAATTTTTATGATAATCACTTCCTTGCTTTTTAAAGTTTTGCCTGTTTTTGAACTCTGTACACTGATGGGATAATTCTAACAAACGCACTGATGTGGCCACCCAGCTGGCTACCCCAGTGCAAACCAGTCTGGGTAGCACAGCCCCCACAGCCAATCAGCAACACTGTGAGGTTTTGTTTTCCTAATATTAGTGCGAGAAAATTCTTAGTCTTTTTGGCTTCAAATGACCCACCCCGTTTCTCATCCCCTGAACCTCATCTCGAAGACCCTAGACTGTGCTGAATTAGGTTTCCAAATTTGGCAATAATTTTTTTTTTAATACTTAGCTCTCAATCTTTGATCTTGAAATACCAAGAGATTAAATTATTATTTTTTCTTTAATACCACAGAGTATATTCTTTTGTATACATCTTTTTGCTCAACTTTATGTTTATATGATTCATCCATCATGTAGGTATAGCTAGAGTTTGCATGTGTTCACTGCTATATAATATTCCAATGTGTAAATATATCAAACTTTATCCATTATGTTATTGATGGACATTGGATTTTCTTCATTGCTGTTGAGAATACTCTTGTGCAAGTCTCCTGGTATATATATATATGCATTTCTGTTGGATATGTACCTAGGAATGGAATTGCTGGATCATAGGATATATGTATCTTATACTTTAGAAAATAATTCCAAACTGTTTTCCAAAGTTGTTGTGGTGTGCATTTATGCAACAGATTTTTTAAAAATGTGATCAATATAGAAGAATAAAAGGTAAAATAAATCATTCTTCAGTATGCATCTGTTAATTTTTGTCATTAAAACTGCCTGCTCTAAGAGAGCAATGTAGGGGAGCTCAGGCTCAAGTAAAGTGGTCTACCTTGTTCCTGTCCCAGGTGCTTCTGGTTACCCATAACAACACGGTGGCTCTCCAGGAGAGACTAGTGTACTTGTAGATATGTAAGACACCAGTCGCATTCGTCCACCATGTAATGCAGTCCACAGCCCTCAAAAATCTGAGAGGATGTGGTAGTGGTGTTTTGTTCTGTGTTCTTAAAAAGTGTTTAATTGTTTACAATATCCCCCCCACCCAAATTCTCTTGCAAGTTTCATAATTTTTTCATAAGAATGCAAATGAACGTAGTGGAGTAGAAACATGGAAACATGGAAGAAGTCAGAAACGTGGGTTCTAGCCCCAGGTCTGCTTCTAACGAGCTGGGTGACCTTGGACAAGCCATTTACCCTCTCTGAACTTCTGTTTCTTTAGCTATAAAATATAGGAGTTGGGTTAGATTATTTTAAGAACTTTTCCTGGTCCCAAATCTAAGAAACATTCTTATGGCTCATAAATAAGCCCATCCTGATGTTTCCTTTAGCTTAGGGATGTAACATTGGCCTAACACACGGTAGCAACCCACGGTAACCCAAGAAAGAGGATTAGGACGCTTTTTGGTGAGTCACAGGAAGAGTAAGGATTGAATACACCATGACCAACTCAGAATTGAAGACTAACCGAGTGTAGCAGCCCCTCATCGAGGAGTTTTGCAAGATTTCCCACGCCAACAGGTATCCTCAGACCAAGAACCAGAGGCCAACATTTTTTCTCTCCTAAGATCCTTGTAACCTTCTAAACTCCTTTCCCTAAGACAGGGATCAGCAAACTACAGCCGGGAACTAAGAATGGCTTTTACATTTTCAAGTGGTTGGGAAAAAAAAAAACCAAAAGATGAGCAATATTTTATGACACATGAAAATTACGTGAAATTCACATTTCAGTGCCCATCAATAAACTTTTATTGGAACACAAGCTTATTCGTGTATGTAGTATCTATGGCTGCTTTTGTGCTCTCATGGCAGAGTAGGGTTCACGTGGCAGATACAGTGTGGCTTGCAAATACGTACTATCTGGCCCTTTACAGAAGTTTGCAGACCCCTGCCCTAAGGCAAACCTATAATATGCATTTTATAGCTGCTCTTTTAAAGGCTGACCACAGTCAACAAACACTTATAAAACTCTCATTCGTACACCTTCTCTGACTTACCTTTGGTTCAATGTAATTTTAGGTTCTCTTAGGTTTCTAACGACTTCTGCTTCAAATCTTTCCTTTGCATAAAAACTTGGTCTCCACTCTGACACTTTTAATTAGGCGTCTCAATCTCTGTTCTGTGAAAGTTTGAGGGCTGTAAAAGGTGTTCTTCAGGTTTGGCTGAAACCCCCGTCCTGGTTTCTCCTACAGACTTCCTCAATTTCAAAACCACGTACACCCTTCAGCTTGCTATTTCCAAGGCCTTCCTACCTAGAGCAACTGTTGAGAGCAGGAGGAAGGTGTGGGTATTTTTTTTTTAACTAGGGCACAGTCTACTCAGCTGAGTCCCTAGAACAACCTCAAATTTGCAGTTTTATCACTTCATGGTTTTAAGCGGTCTCCGTTTCCCACTTCTCAAGGACATAGGCTGAAGTCTGGATGGGCTGGAGAAGGTGTTAATTCAACAGTTACAATGACAAACAAAATGGTGGCTCTTCTTCTCTACATGGAAGTCCCTGGAATTTTTGAAGATACAGAGCCATATGTTCTAAAATTATTATACCCAGGATTTAATTTATATCGGTATGATTGAGTGACAACACGGAGAGGTCAATGTCATTGAATGAAGATTTTACACCCCATTACACAGGGCCCCAGGGGGAACACCAGGATGGCCAGGAGGCAGAAGACGCAAGGGAGGGGAAATTATTAGGCCTGAGCCTTCACTGGGGTTTCTGGTGAAAGGCAAGGTAAGGCAGAGTAAACAACTGAGATTTGGCTAGTTTGGGTAATTCCATTGGGCCTTGGGGCATAGGAGCTGCCCTTAGTTGCCTTATACTTGCCCCCACCTTTGATTTAGGGCAGAGGAAATATTGGCTTGGTTGTGTGAGAGTTAGATCAGAAGCTAGCTGGGGTATAGACTCAGGGATTGGTCGGTTTGCATATGAAAGGCGTGCTCTTTTGCAAAGTGTAATTATCTTTAGGAATTAGCAAGCCTTGAGAGGGACAGTCTCTCCCTACGTCTGCAAGGCACCCAAATGCCAGAGCATCAAGAACACAGAAAATAAGAAAAGACAGTTAATATAATTGGCCCTGTATGAATGGGTGCCAAATAGACAAATACAAGATCTCAGAAAACATGGAACACTACAGAAGTAGCAAATTAATTGAATTTACATATTTATTGGAATGAAAATTTTTAACTTTAAAAATAGAAATCTTGAATTTCAAACTAGTTTAAAAGTTAATAATAAAAGGAGTACATTTGTTGCTCGTGCCAAGGAGTCTGTTCCACTCCTAGCGACCCCATGTACAGCAGAGCAGAACCCCGTCTGGTCTTTCTGCGCCATCCTCTCACCTTCTGGCGCTGTGTCGGATAACGCTCCACTGCTATTACAGGGTTTTCATGGCCAATTCTTTCAGAAGTGGGTGGCCAGGTCCTTCTTCCTGGTCTGTCTTAGTCTGGAAGCTCTGCTGAAACCTGTCCGCCATGGGTGACCCTGCTGATATTTGAAATACTGGTGGCAGAACTTTCAGCATCACAGCAACATGCAGGCACCACAGTATGACAGCTAACAGATGGGTGATGTGGTTCCCTGACCAGAAATGAACCCCACCCACCCCCGTCAGGCTGGCAGAGTGGTGAGAGTGCGAAATCTTGACCTTTAGACCACCAGGGCTGGCTAAAGTCATAGATACTCATAATAAAATTTAAAACCTGAATAAAAGTTTATAATGTGAAAATTAAAGAGTTTTAACTCCTATTCCTAATTCCGTTTCTCAATTAACCACTATTTACAACTTTCTAGATGCTTTTCTTTGCCTGTGTATCTCACAGTGAATGCAGTGTTCTCTCATGCTCTGTTACCCTTCCACTTTAACCCTTGCTTGCTCCCTCTCTCCTCCCCACTGGCTGGAACCCTCCAGGCATGCTCCTGCCTCAGAGCCTTTGCTTTTAGTATTTCCCAGGTTCTTCCTCTGGATAGCAGCCTGACTCCCTCTCCCTACTTCCCTCTGTTCTTTACTCAAATACACCCCCAAGAGGTTGCCTGGATTGGATATTGGTATCCAAAATTGCACCTACCCCACCTTTCTATTCCCCTTCCTTGATTTCATTTCATCCTTAGTACTTTTTACATGGTACATTTACCTTTTGCTTATCTCTCTTGTTTGTTATCCGTCTCCCCCACTGGAATGTGAGCTCCATATAGGCAGAGACTTTTGCATAGTGCCTGATATACAGAAGATGCTCAATAAATATTTCTTGAATGAATGAATGGATGAATATCAAGCACAATTATATAGTACATATTTATTTGGATAGTTTTTCTTAACAAGAGGGGTTGTATTATACACACGATCACCAACTTTTTTCTTTACCCAGCAACAAATCTTGGGCATGTTTCCATGTTAGCACATCTGGATGCGTTTCATTCTTTTAAGTAGCAGTATAGTATTCCAGAGTATAGACAAACCATAATCGATGATTGATTAAATGGTTATTAGGATGTTGAGAATTTCACAATTTCCTAAAATAACAAATCAAGGAATAGATGTGTACCAGGTTCAGGGTACAGAAGTTGTTCCAGCACTGGCTAGGAGGTGATTGGTCATTTTCTGACTTTCTTGTGCTGTAATTTATATTTTGCTTCAATCCTGGCTACTTGGTTGAGAAAAAGGTTGCTCAGACAAGGTATGGGCAGAGATGGATATTGGGACCATCCCATGCACTTACAATAGTTCTACAATAATTCTAATTCTAATAATAAATCAGTCGTCAGTTACTAGAGCTGAGGGGAGATCTCTGCACAGGCAGGCTCCAGGCATGTGGTGGGGAGGATCCCTCCATTTCCTTTGACCCAAGGCACCCCATTTATCCACACCTGCATCTGGTCTTATACGCCCCTCGTTGACTGGTCCATTCATCCACCATGTGCCCTCAAAATTAATACCTGACGCTCCATGTGCTGGCCAACTTCTCTTCTCAGTAATCATATCTTTCTTTTATTTTCTTTTCATTTAAAGCCCATGTCTCAGTCTTCTCCTCCTTTAGAGCCTAGTCGTGTGGTCTCTTGCCTCATTGAAATCTGCCCAATCTCTGACATCTTCCATATAAAACTTCAAGCCTCATCTCTCAATGATGCTTGATGATATGGCCTTCATCTTGCTTTTCATTTCCTCCCTGGCCCTGGACCAGTCCATCTGTTCCTTCCCAGTATCTCTGTTGCTTTAATCTGTTCCTGCCTCTGATCTGTGCTTGCTACACCTGCAAGCCCAGCCCATGTAATATGCTCTTCCTCCCTAAACTTCAGAAAGCTCATCTGCTTCCCTGAGTGATCCCAGCCTTCCAGCCCTCCCTCAGCAATTCTGCAGGCTACTTAACCCCCGTTCTTTGGGGGCTGGTTGTTTATTTTCCATGCTCTGCCTCTTTCAGCTCTTTTGAATGTTCTTAGTTTGGCTTAACTAGGGTGCTATGGGAACGTACTTGGCCTTCCATTGCAGGAAGATCCAGCACCCCTACGTAGGCACAAGAAAGACAGAAACTACCAGGTGGGGTGCCAAGCCTGGTGTCACGGATTTCCTGGAGCCCCGAGCTCCTCCATGGTACCAGTAGGGGAGAGGTCACTATTTTCAGGAGGGAGGGGCAGTTGGGTTTGAGAAAATACTGTTGGATTACAGAAGATATTTATTTCTACTATAAGTTAGTGTTTTTAGTGTTGTTTTTTTCTTCCCCAAGTGACAGGCCTCTTGATGATAGCTCTGGACCTTCTTTCCAGAAAAATGCACATACGCACAAAATTTTGAGTGAGCTTCCAAGATGTGCGTGGACGTCTTGAAACCCACCAAGGATTCTATGGCCCCAGGTTGGAGCCCAGTTCCCTAGAGCAGTGTTTCACATTTGTTCTCTGCTGTTGTTTTTTTCCCTATCTGTCCACTGAATGTGGCTGGAAAGCCTTGTCTTAATGAGATAATGATAAAGATAAAAAATTCCTCCAATGGCATCTTTTACTTCTCTTTTTTTTTAAACAAGTTTTGCTTCTCTTTGGAAGGGATTTGAAGGATTAGGTAGGGTTCTTCCCCCACGTCTTGCATAGATTTACGACTACAAGTTTCCATCCTGTATGTGAGTTATTTGTATTGTAGATCAGGTTGGTGGGAATTCTTTTCTGAGCCTACTGGGGATGCGTCAGTACTGGTTCTTTGCCTCCAGTTCTCTGGGAACACAAACTCAATTTAGGTCTGGTGGACTGAATAGGAACCAAGGGAATAATAGAGAAGTGGAATAGCTTAGGTGTTAAGAGCAGGGGCCCCCATAGGCAGGCTGATCTGTTACTTAACTCAAGGATCTTAAACTGGTGACTCAAAGGCCAGAGGATCTAGTGCGTAAGTTTTGTTTTGCCTGCCCAGCAATTCCAAAAGTCAAGTTATCTTGACGTCAATAAAAGGCGTCATCTTGAACTTGATTATACTGACCCTCTTTAAGCAGTAATGTCCATTACTTGCCCTGAGGCAATAGAGTTTAGGATTTAGTTTCCATGTCTGTAAAATGGGTATAATACTTACCTCAAAGAACTAGATGAGCTTACGGATATAAGAACCAAATGAGTTAGCTCGTTTGCTGTCAATTCTGAACAAATTGTACATCTGATTATTAATAATAATAGACAGTGATGAATGCCTTAGGAAGTGCTTAGAGGTAACTAGAAGTATGGGCATGGGGCGATAAGGACAGAATGGAGCTGAGAGATGCTGAGTCAATGTGAGAATAAAATTAGAACTGTTTTCTGGCAAAGCCAAATGAAGTGGGAGAACAGAATTTGGTCCAGAAAGTTGTGGGACAGCAGTCTGGAGTTGCTGGCAGACAACTCAGAGTAGCAGTGCCCGGGGTTCTGCTAGAACGGGAATGTGTGGTTTCCACTGCGGCTTCTTGCAGGGGAAGTGAAGGCCTCTGTCCAGGCCTCTTTCCTGTGGACTCTCTCACCCTCAGGCCTTCTGTGCTTCCCACAGCTGCCTTCTTCCGCTGCCCACTCTGAACTTCATAGGCATTTCCAGACGCAGGAACGCTTTTGATGGGGCAGCATCCTCTGCAGCCCTGGAAGGTGGGCCTGGGGTGCCATGGCCACATCCTGGGTGTCTGGAGCTCATTTTAATCAGCAGCTGGGATGTTTGGATGCCTGGGCTCCCTCGGGCTTCTGTGGGCTGCCCACCTTGGCCTGGCTCAGTGTTGACCTCTCATTGACTTGAGCTCTGCTGTTGTCTGGGGGAGGGGAAAGGGTGTGTCAGCGGAGCCTCTGATGGGGCAGGATGGGCAGACTCTGCCTTCTGACTTTGGGTGGCAGGCTGTGAGCCTCGGCTCCATTATCAAGGAGCTCAGATTGCCCTCAGAGCTGGAAAGTCTGGGAGCAGGGTTGAGGCAGGATTAGGGACAAGGGGCCAAAACTTTCAGTGTTGGTACAAGCTCAGAGGCTAGGATTGCAGATCCTGGATTTGATCGCAGCTCTGCTGTTTACAAGCAACGTGGCCTTGGGCAAGTCACCTAATCTCCTGGAGTCTCAGTTTTTTCATCCGTATTAGGAGGATAATATTAGTACTTACCTCAGAGGATTGCTGTAAAGATTAAATTGTCTCTGTGTGTGTGTATGTGTGTGTGTGTGTTAGCTTTCAAGTGTTAGCTAAACAACTAATTATTAATGTAAGGCCCGAGCTCGGATTTCTGGGCTGGGCATTAGGGGTATGCACTGGTCAGGACAGGGGACTGGAATGAAGGTAATCGGGGAGTGAAACACAGAACTGGGGACAAATATTAGAATAGCTGGGGTTACGGTTGGCTCTGGAATATAGCTTGATCCAGCCCATTTGCTACAGACTTTCATCCAGGGGTGAGAGGAGCAGGGAGGTAGGGGATGGTGGGGTCGAGGGATGAAAAAGGCAGCCTCTCTTTTGCCCCCGTCCATGAGCCTTGATATGGACACACATAGGTACTCTTGCCTCTTCTCAGTAGACAGGCTGCCTATAGCCACAAACGGGGTCAGGAAAGTTCTGAGTAATTCAAACATGGATTGGGGGTGGTTGCAGTAGAGCCAGGACCAAAGATTGGTTGAAGGAGAAATGTAACTGCTGTTGTCATCTGCCTCCCGGATCTCCTCCTCATAATGGATTTCTTGCTGCCACAGTTGGGAAAACCCAAGAGAAGTCTTGGGAGTGGTCTTGGGTCCTCAGGGCAGTGGATATACTACCAATCTTCTTCTATGGCTGTTCTGATGGCACCAAAGCTTAGACGGTGGGCTGGGGAAGATGGGATTCTCTAGAAAAGACCTCCTTGCCCACGTGGCACATTAGGTCCAGGCACTTAGGTCCTGGTGCTGTTGTATGTGATGATGTCTTTCCCTGTAAATGTGTCCACGGTCTTCATCACCTGGAGGTAGCTAGTGGGAAAGCTTGAGTTCTGAAAAGGAGAAGTGTGCAGGAGGTAGAGAAAGTCTGAGACCAAAGAAGAGTAGCATTTCTTCACGAGCTTCAAAATGGTTTTGTGTCTCAACCTGCTTTGAATCAAGTAGAGGGGAGGGAAAAAGAATTTGCTCAAGCTCGGATGGGTGGGTGGATCAAGTAAAAGAGCCAGAATTCACCCCAGTCATTGTCTGGGGCAGGAGCAGAAGTAATTCTTTTTATATCATTTCAACATGCTGTTCAGTTTTACGCTGATGAGGACAAACACACAGTTACCATCCGTTTATTCGTATAGCGCTGCCAGGACTCACCATGGGAATGCGCGTGTTTATGCCATGTTTATCAAGCTGCTCTCGATGTCCTCAGAGCTGCAGGAACCGCCCTAGCTGCAAGGGCTGTGGATGTGCTGGAGCGCTGGAGGCATCAGCGTTGCTCCACCGTCCTCCACAGCCCCCGGATCCCAGGGGTGGCGTGGCGTGGCTTGGACATGCTACATTGACTGTGTGCGTGTGCGTGTATGTTTAAAAGAGGCAAAAGAATGTTTTCACATTGTGGTTTAGGGACAGAAAGGAAACTTCTTTGAGAGGTAACCACCTGGTGTTATTAAAACTTACATTATTACATTAGGGTTATTTTAAGTGGTCTGTAATAAGAGTAAAGTGAAAGGAAGTGAACACATGAGAGGGTGTTGGGCTTCAGTTGTGAAAATCAGAATGAGGAAACACCAGAGGCCTTCTCATTAGAACATGAATGAATGGATTATGGAACACCCACCACTACCATTATCATTTGATGTCTTTCCCAGTTTGTAGCTATTGCAATTAGAGATGAAACAGAAGTAAGATTTAGATCACCGGAAAGGAAAAGACAAAATTTTATTATTTGCAGATGATATGATTTTATACCTAGCCTACTAAGAGAATCAAGCAAAATGAACCCCCAACTATTGGATTTAATAAGAAAGTTTAGTGTGTTGGCTGCAAGCAAGATAGATATACTCAAATCAAAAGCTTTCCCACATGGTAGCACTGATGAACTTTAAAATAGAATGAAAGCGAGAGAGAGAGATTGCATTTTTAAAAATAAAATTCTCAAAATACCCAGGAATGACCTTAATGAGAAATGTGCTGTGGGATCTATGTAAAGAAAACTAAAAAAATCTGCTGAGATTTATAAAGAAAGATGTGAATTAATGGAGAACTATGCCATGCATTTTTTTTTTTTTCCTGATTACAGATACTGCCTTCATTAACTGCTTACTACATTTGCACTATGTTATATGGGCTGGAGATTCCATGGTGAAAAACATGGATATGGCCCCATTTTTATGGAGTTTACATTTGAATGCAAATTAAAAGAATAAACAAAACAAATTATTGACATAAATACAGCTCACAGTAAGTATCGACAGAACTGGCCTTTCTCTTTGACTTTTGAGAGAGATCTCCATGACGGACCCTTATTTAGTTCTCTAAAGGACCCCAACTTTTTTTTCTACAGATACACTGACTACAGCAAAATTGTTGAATAAGCAATGAATGGTCAATCTAATTTAACTAAGAAAATATGCAAACAGGGGCACCATAAATCAGCCCAGCTCTCAGTTAAGGAGGTGAGAACCCCCGCCAAGGACTGGATTCTTTCCTTTAAAAGGAAATCTTTTTCCTTGTTAAACACATTTTTTCCTATGTCACACAAAAGACAGGAGTGCTTGATGGCTCATGTCCCCTAGCATTAGGGCAGGCCCACTTTGGGTTTCATGCTAGCCAAATCTGAACTCTATCGCTAATTATAAGAATGCCATGGGTCTTTCTTGATCCCGGAGACTGTCACAGTTTTGTGGACTGCCGCTTGGCTTGAATGGTTAAGCAGGGGAGGATGCAGTTTAAATATTTTTGCATCATGATTTATTATAAACGTGAACAGGACAGAACATGCATTGAAGCATAAGGATGTTGAAGTGAATGTGGAGATGAATCGGTCTCCAGGACATTGTTTTCTGTCATGATTTTTCTTCTCCATTTACTACTGATCTCTTATACTTTTCATCTTCTTTATCCGCCCTGGTCACACCCTGGATGAAAGTTTACTGATTTCCTCTGCAATTGCTGCCCAGATCTTCCATCATCTTTCCTTTAGTCCTGACAGAATTGTCCAAAGAGTCCTGTAGCTAACAGACAATGTTTAGCTTTGGAGAATAAAGACAGCAGATAACCATATTCCACACAGAGTGTCCTCCTTTGATGCTCTCTTTAAGTAGCATGCCAAGTACACATGGAATTAATTTTCCTTCTGAGGCTTCACAAGTTGCCAACTGACACATTTGTTTCCAGAAGGAAGGTAAGTACAGGCCAGGTGCAGTGGTGGCTTTGGTTTTAAAAAATGTTTCCATTTTGCTGCCAGAAGAGCTGAAGGTGCTACTTCACCAGGAGAGCATCCAAGAATTTGAGGACTGTTCTCAAGGAGGAGGACTTAGCTCTAGCTTTGGCTTCTGGGCCGTGGTGACAGATAGGTCCCAGGAAGCAGGGACTTGAATGATAAACTGTTAAGGCATGAAGGGAACTTTAAAAACATTCATTCCAATCACAACCTTTAACTAATGAAGAAACTGAAGCCCTGAGAAGTGGAATGACTTTCCCAAGGAGATTCCGAATTTTTAGCTGATTTGTGTTCCCTACACATCTTGGCACCTGATATAAACTTTAGAAGCCACTCTTGGAAGCCACTCATTAGCGGTAGAGGACTGTGGACGTGGCCCCGTCTTGCTGTATGGCAACGAGGGAGTCGTCTGATATCTTTTTCTCTATAGACTGGGAGAATGATTCATCTTTAAGTCACGAAGAGACAGTGACAGCATCCTAAAGCTGCACATATCCACAAGAAAATGACAAACACGTGAGATGCTGAAACAGGAAAAGTGCTCCCAGTGATCCAGCTGTGAAGAGGAAAACCCTGCACACTTTCCACAGTGGAAGCAATGCCCTGCTTGGAACAGATGTGTTCAGCTTCAAGTGCTTCAGGAGGGTCAGAGCAGAGGGCATTTGAAACAAAAGATAATCTACAAAGACATGGGGAATGCTTTACCTTCCAGGATCCTGAAGGGAAGGAAAAACCGTTGAGACCATATTCAAGTCTCCACCCCTACATTTCAGTTGAAAAATTTCAAATCTACAGGAAAGTTGAAAGGGTAATGCAATTCACATCCATACATCTTTCATCTAGATCAACCAATTGTTAACATTTGAAAGTTGCAGATATTGTGACATTTTGCTTGGGCATGCATCTCTTGAGAATAATGACATTTCCCCTACATAACCACAATATCAAGATCACACCTAGGAAAATTAGCAATAATTCTTATGTGTAATTTGTATTCAGTTTCCCCCCAAATGTCTTTGTATAACTATTTTTTAAAATCTGAGATCCAGTCAAGAATCATGCATTATATTGAGTTGATATGTCTTTAGTCTCACTTAATAGAGAATAATTGCCCCCTCCCTTTTTTCTTCCCGACACTGGATTTTTGAAGAGATCAGGCCAGTTGTCTTGTGGAATGTATCATTTTCATCATTGATTTGATTGTTTTCTCCTGATTCCTTTTAGGGAAACATTTTGGCAAAAATCCTACGTAAGTGGGATTGTGTGTTTCTTTTTGCATCACACCAGGAGGCACGTTAAGGTGTTGCTGAGTGTGGTCACTCAGCCAGTGATCCACAGTCAGTGAGGGGTCCCCCGCATCCCTCTGTCTCCCCCTTCACAATTGGTAAGTCCTCTGTGCAGTGATATTTTGAGTCCATGCGAATGGACTGTTCCCCCTACAGTTTTAATATCCACTGCCTGAATTGATAATTACTCCACAGTTTCCAAAATGATCATTTTCTAATCCTATTATTCCTTCTATGTTTATTAGTTGACATTCTTTTGAAAGGAAAATCTCTCTCTTTCTCCCTCTCATTTTGAGTGATCACCATGGACCATGGATTATTTTTTAAAAACAATTCATTGTGTTATAATCCATTACCATTATTACTCCATTATTCTATTTGCTGTTCAAGTTCTTCCAAATTTGGGTAGCAAGAGCCCTTTCAAGCTGCCTCTTGTAACCTTTTGATGTGTCCTGGTTAGTCTTCGAGCACTTCCTTGCTTTCTGGAGCAAGAAAATGTCCCAGGCTCCCTTGTATTTTTCTTAACCCAGACTTGGAATGAGGATTTTATCATAGGGTCCCTATGGAGAATGATACTTATAAGCCATAACAATATTTATTTATAAGGCAGATGCTAGATACACTCATTGCTATTGGGGCACATTTACATTAAAATAAAATCAACTTACAACAAATTTTAGTTATTTTTTTTTCTGAAAAATATGAACAGTCCACTTCTTTGATCTTAAAATCAGATAAATCAGGAGTGAATAACCAGGGTCAATAATAAGAATTCTTGAAGCGGCCTCAAGCATTTTTTTTTTAAACCGAGTGTCTCTGAGGGACATTATGTCGGTTTCCTGTGGATGTTGTAATAAAGCACCATAAACTCGTGGCTTAAAATAACAGAAATGTATTGCCTCACAGCGCTGGAGACGGGAAATCTGAAATCAAGGTGGTGGCAGGGCCGTGGCCCCTCTGAAGCCCACAGTGGAGGTTCCTTCCTTGCCTCTTCTGGTTGATGGTGTTTACTGACAATTCCTGATGCTCCTGGGCTTGTAAATGCATCACTCTAATCTCTGCCTCCATTGTCACATGGACATCTTCTTCCTGGGTGTCTGTCTTTGTGATTCTTCTCTCTTATGAAGACATCAGTCATATTGGATTAAGGACCCCCCAGTTTACTCCAGTATGACCTCATCTTAAAACTTGATTATACTTGCAAAGACCCTATTTCAAAATTAGGTCACTTTCCCAGGTACCAGTGGTTAGACTTCAATATATCTTTTTGGGGGATACAATCCAACCCATAATAGACACCATTATCCAAGAGTTAAACATTCAAGAGAGCGTCTAGCTAGAGTATGGAAAATCATTTTCCATACTCTATTTGTGGAAATAATTTGTGGAAAATCACTCCTGTCGATTCTGACAAATGCCCTCGTTAGGACTCCAAATTGAATGAAAAAAATACAATACATTAGAAATATTTACCGTATTTATTGTAATCAGTTTTATATATTGGTTAGGTCTGGATAAAAGAGATAGAAGAAAAAGGGATGGAAGACAATGAGAGACACACTGAGAAGAGGAGGTGAGAGAGCACTTTGAGCCTCAGGAGATAGGAGATTGAGGGTCCATGAGAGAGGGAATAAATAGGATTTATAGGAGAAAGCAGGGAATGATGCTTAACTGCAGAAGAGAAAGAGCATCATCTTTTGCTCATTCAGCCAGATTCAAAGTGTGGTCCACAGTGCATTCTGACTCTTTACCCAATACCACATTTTTGACTTTTGCTTCTTTATCCATGAGGCTGAATATTATTCTATTTTACTCCTTGGCACAGACAGGGTAGGGACTGTGTGAAGTGTGTACCTTTGGCTTGACTACCCCAGGAGTAAGGTGCATCTTACCTGAGAGGTGGGAGTTCCAGAGTAACACCAAGACTGGAGTTTGGGGGGCCAGATTTGAGCCTGAGTGAGGCCAGCGTCTAGGTCACAAAATCTAAAAGGTCAGCCTTAAACTGGACATGAATGGGACCTGAGGAGCCAGTCTAAAGGCTGATCTCCAAATTTGGTGCTTGTGGTGGGAACCGGAGCTTGTAGCCAGTAATGGGTAGGAAGCCAATAAACGAGAGTGGCAAGAGGGTGGCAGGGGTGCACTCCCTGTGACCAGGGAAGGTGTGTGCCCGGGGCAGACATAAGGAAGGTTTAACTCTGTGTCTTCCTTTGGGATCTCTATCTGCCAGGCCCTTTAGCATCAGCCCGATGGAAGCTGATGGAGTGGTGCCTCTAGGAGATGCTAATGTGAAAGCTTCAGCATGTGCAGTACACAGGCCTCTGCTAAGTCTGTTTCAGCAGAACCTAGGTCCTGAACCCAAGGACCTGCCCCTGACCTTGGTGACCACTTATCCCCTGGATTACAGTGTCCAGACTTCTCTGAGAAGCTTGATAAACAATTACATACAGTCGGCAGTGTCAGGGACACTGGAGGTATATGGGGATCAAGACAGAGAAGGGACGTGCACTCCTGAGGCTGACTTTCGGGTGCATTTTACTGCTGCCACATGGAGGTCAACTGACCTCAGGGCTCATTCAGCTGTGTTGTTGCTTTGTTTTTATTGTTAGGTTTAGTTTTTTGTTTTTTTCCCACAGGGAAAGATTAGCTCTGAGCTAACATCTGTTGCCAATCTTCTCTTTATTTTTTTCCTCCCTGAAGCCCCAGTGCATGGTGGTATATTCTAGTTGTAAGTCATTCTAGTTCTTCCATGTGAGCTGCCACCACAGCATGGCTACTGACAGATGGGTGGTGTGGTTCCGTGACTGGGAAATGAACCCAGGCTGCGGAAGTGGTGATCACTGAACTTTAACCACTAGGCCATCCGGGCTGGCTCTAGTTTTTTTTTTTTTTAACAAACTTTTTTTCTCCTTCTTTTTCTCCCCAAAACTCCCCAGTACACAGTTGTATATTCTAGTTGTAGGTCCTTCTGGTTCTGCTATGTGAGACGCCACCTCAGCATGCCCTGATGAGCGGTGCCATGTCCATGCCAAGGATCCGAACCAGTGAAACCCTGGGCAGCTGAAGTGGAGCATGTGAACTTAACCACTTGGCCATCAGGCTGGCCCCCAGTTTTTTTTTTTAAGTGAAGGTTTCTAATAGTTAGTGGTTAAAATAATAACTGTAGACTGGTCCCAGACACAATCCTTTGCTTTTGTAACCTTTTACTATAGATAAAATGCAAATGGGGTTATGATAATGAGTTATATATTTTTGGCATTGTTCTATAATGCAATGTTTTCTTGGAATTACTTATTATGCATCAATACCAGATTTACGCATATGCTATACAAGTTTTTAAAAAAATTGAAGTGAAATTCACATAACAAAATGACAATTTAAAAGTGAACAACGGCATTTAGTACATTCACAGTGTTGCACGACTACCAATTCTAGTTCCAAAACACTATCATCACCCCAAAAGGAAACTCTGTACCCACTAAGCAGTTTCTCCCCACTTCCCCCTCCCCAGCAACCACCAAACTGCATTCTGTCTCTATAGATTTACCTATTCTGGGTATTTCATATAAATGGAATCATACAATATGTAACTTCTTTTTTTAATACCACCAGTGCCTTACTGATGAACACTGGAGTTCTTTCCAATCTTTTGCTATACTGTGTTATCGATGGAATTGCGTTCTCCCGCAAATACATATGCTGAAGCCCCAACTCACAGAGTGATTGTAGTTGGAGATAGGGTTTCAAATAGGTAATTAAGGTTAAAAGAAGTCGTAAGGGTACGGCCTTCATTTGATAAGACAGGTGTCTTTATGAGAAAAAGAAAACACACCAGGGACGTACATGCAGACAGAAAAGGCCATGTGAGGACACAGCAAGAAGTTGGCCATCCGCCAGCCAAGGAGAGAGGCCTCAGGAGAAACCAAGCCTGATGACACCTTGATCTTGGACTTCCAGCCTCCAGAACTGTGAGAAAAGAAATTTCTGTTTTTTGAGCCATCCAATCTGTGGTGTTTTGTTGTGGCAGAGTGAATATTAGTATATAAATTGAGACAGACATTTACAATAACTTCAGCTAGTGTAAGACAATGATCTGAAACAGCACATCTATGATCTAAAATCAGCATATGCATCTGTTGGTTTTACGGGCTGGAAAGGGCCCTTTTGTTTTCTCTTTTTTAAAAAAATTGAGGTATAGGGGCTGACCCCGTGGCCGAGTGGTTAAGTTCGCGCGCTCCGCTGCAGGCGGCCCAGTGTTTCGTTGGTTCGAATCCTGGGCGCGGACATGGCACTGCTCATCAGACCACGCTGAGGCAGCGTCCCACATGCCACAACTAGAAGAACCCACAACGAAGAATATACAACTATGTACCGGGGGGCTTTGGGGAGAAAAAGGAAAATAATAAAATCTTTAAAAAAAAAAAAAATAAAAAAAAAAAATTGAGGTATAACTGATGTATAACATTATATTAGTTTCAGTTGTGCAACATAGTGATTCAATATTTGTATACATTGCAAAATGATCACTCCCTTGAATCTAGTTAACATGCGGTACCACACATGGTTACAAAAATTTTTTTTCTTGTGATGAGAACTTTTAAGACCTACTCTCTTAACAACTTTCAAATATGCAATACAGTATTATTAACTACAGTCACCATGCTTACATTACATTCCCAGGACTGATTTATTTTATAACTGAAAGTTTGTACCTTTTTGACCTATTCTGGACCTATTCTGGGTAATTCATATAAATGGCATCATATAATATGTGACTTTTTGTGTCTGGCTTTTTTCACTTAGCATAATGTTTTTGATGCTCATCCACTTTGTAGCATGTGTCAGTACTTCATTTCTTTTTAGGGCTCCATAATATATATACATATATACACATATATGTATACCACAACTTGTTTGTCCATTCATCCATTGATGGACATTTGAGCTGTTTCCACCTTTTGGTAATTGTGAATAGTGCTGCTGTGAGCACGCATGTAGAAATGTACATGTATTTGAGTACCTGCTTTCAGTTCTTTTGGGTATATTGCTTTGTTTTGAATCATTAAGAGAACACAGAACTCTGCCTAACCCAGGTCCTAAATGCCATCAGCTTTTGGGTCCTCCATCCATCAGTGCTAACTGGGTAAATTTCTAACCCTGCATAGAGCTTTTCCTGGGCAAGCTTCCAGCCCCTAGTCCACTCTCACCTGGGAAACTGGGTGGGCCGGGGGAGTCTGGACAGCACTCTTATGTCTACAGACAGTTCCTGAGAAGACTAATTTGATTATTTGCTTCGTCAATCAACAAATCTCTTTTGAGCATCTATTCTGTGAAAGGCATTGTGCTGGAACACTTGGAGGATAGGAAGAGATGTGAGTCATGACCCTTGTTCACCAGTGCTGTGCTTGCTGGCCAGGGATGAAGACAATACCTGCATGCAAAGAATGCTGAAACCAGGTACCCGACGAGTGTCCTGTGCCAAATAGAGAGGGAGGGAGCCCTTCCGGCTGGAGTGATCAGGGAGGCCTTAGTTAGGAGGTGTCCCTTGAAATGAACCTAGGGATGAAAACAGTAAGAAGGAAAAAGAAGTTTTCACATATTGAGGGAGTCATTCTAGTTTAAATCTGATTCAGCCTAAAACTTGTTTTCCCAGAGCAGCCTGACTTCTGGCCCACCAGACATGCATTGTACATCTGCTTCAAACATTTTCCCAAAGCAGAGAATACACTCTTTAAAGATAATGATGTAGGGGGCTGGCCCCGTGGCCGAGTGGTTAAGTTCGTGCGCTTCACTGCAGGCGGTCCAGTGTTTCGTTGGTTCGAATCCTGGGCGCGGACATGGCACTGCTCATCAAACCACGCTGAGGCGGCGTCCCACATGCCACAACTAGAAGGACCCACAACGAAGAATATACAACTATGTACCGGGGGGCTTTGGGGAGAAAAAGGAAAAAAATAAAATCTTAAAAAAAAAAAAAGATAGCGATGTAATGTCTTCTTCTCTCTGACGCCAATACCAGTACTTCTTTGAAGAGAAGCTTTTCTTCCCAGAGAACTAAAGTCAAGTTGACCTGCAATGTATCTGCTAAACTGCAGCAAAACATCTCCTTGTGACTTTGGGAAAAAAATTGTATTCCTGTCATGCTTGACGTACGTTCTTTGTTCTAAAATAGTATATAACCATATGCAAACCACGCCTCTCCAGAGTGCTTTCTTCCCTGGAGAAGACAGTGCTTCCAGACTAGTCTTCAGCTCAATCAATATCACTCTATCTTTCTTTTTTTTTTTTTTAAAGATTTTATTTTTTCCTTTTTCTCCCCAAAGCCCCCCGGTACATAGTTGTATATTTTTTGTTGTGGGTCCTTCCAGTTGTGGCATGTGGGATGCTGCCTCAGCATGGCTTAATGAGCAGTGCCATGTCCGCGCCCAGGATTCGAACCAACGAAACACTGGGCCGCCTGCAGCGGAGCGTGCGAACTTAACCACTCGGCCACGGGGCCAGCCCCTCACTCTATCTTTCTTATCTATAGGTTAGTTATTGATTCTTTGCATCGACACTAGGCTACTAATGAGTGAGGCATGGGGGAAGCCATTTTTCATGGCAAAAGTGTGGCAGTAGGAAATTCAGTGCGTAGATCAGTTTGACTGAAGTGATAATTAATGTCGGATAGGAATGGGTGGGAAGACTGAGGGAGAGTTTGGGTGCAAAATTTATCCTGAACCAAAATAGAATCAAGTGGGAGGCAGTCTACCAATTGGGCATAAATCTTTATTTTATTCCATTTTATGGCCGTATGGCTGTGATGATCTTTAGCAGTGACGCATGGTCACAGTGTAGAATAGTTACTCTTGCCAAATCCTTGAGAGCCTTCAACCATTTAGTCACTTATTTTTGGCTTCTCTGATACTTATTGATATTCTTTCTGAGGACTTCCCCAGCAGGTAAATTATAAGTCTATGCTGGAGTGCGTGCTGTGGAACATCACTTCTGCGAATAGGATTCCACGGTCAAATAAATTTGAGAAACACTGCTAGTGACTCTCGCTCTAGGAGGTTCACAAGGCACATTAGCAAGTTAAAGACGCTACAAAATCCCGCAGCAAAGAAACTGGTTTAATGTGTTTAGTCCAGCGTTTCCTAAATTTACCTGCTGTAGTGGGTTGAATGGTGGGTGCCCCCAAAGATCCACATCAAATCCCTGGAAACTGGAGATGTTATCTTACTTGGAAAAGGAGTCTTTGCAGATATAGTTAAGTCAAGGGTCTTGAGATGAGATCACTCTGAATGATCCAAGTGGGCCCTAAATGCAATGACAAGTGTCCATATGAGAGAATGGTAGAGGGAAATTTGAGATGGAGAGAAGACAAGTCAGACATAGAAGAGGGATGATGTGAAGACCGAGGCAGAGGTTGCCGTAATGTGGCCATGAGCCAGGAAGCCAAGGACGCTGGCAGCCACCAGGAAGGATTCTCCCCAGACCCTCTAGGGCAAGAGCCGCCCTGCTGTCCCTTGGCCTCCAGAAGGAGTACATTTGATATTCTTGAGGGAACACATGTCTGTCATTTTAAACCACCTAATTTGTGGCAATTTGTAATAGCAGCCCTAGGAAACAAATTCATTTGCCCATAAACTTCTTTTTTAAAAAAGCTTTTTGGGGGCCAGCCCCGTGGCCGAGTGGTTAAGTTCCCACGCTCCGCTTCGGCGGCCCAGGGTTTCGCTGGTTCGGATCCTGGGAGCGGACATGGCACCGCTCATCAGGCCATGCTGAGGCAGTGTCCCAAATAGCAGAACCAGAAGGACCTACAACTAGAATATACAACTACGTACTGGGGGGCTTTGGGGAGAGGAGGAAGAAAAAAAAAAAGATTGGCAACAGATGTTAGCACAGGTGCCAATCTTTAAAAAAAGTTTTTCATGAAACAACTACTGTGTGTGCCCAAATATGAGGCAAGATTTTCTTCTTCCCAATTATCCCTCATGGATCTATAAGACAGAGATGGATCTATAAATATATAATATAAGAGTTTCCTCCTTCAAGGGCTTCTTCAAGCCATTTTCTCAATTACTTAATTTTGAAGAACTAAAGTACTGTAGAGGGAAAACTCGACCCTGAAACAACTTCAACCAATGCTAGTTTCAGTTGCTGATAAAGGTCATCTGATGGAGTTGGAGAAAAAAAAAGAGGGGGCAAATAAATATATAACAAAATTAGTGATAATTCTTGGGAGTATGAGGCAGACGTTACGGACTAGCTTGCTCATCGTCTGTCCTAACTTTCTTCTGATGTGTCTTGTATTGAAGAAGCTGGAAAGCTAAAAGCAACATTTTCTAGACTCTCTTGCGGTGAGAATTTTGGATGTACTTTCGGTCCCAATAATCAGACTCACTTGCTTAAAACTCGACTTTGGAAAGAGGTACACACTTTGGTTTGCGGACGGTAGCAGTGGTGATATGTGACAGTAGCATCTCAACTCAGCTGGCAGCTTCCTGATGACAACAGAGGTGGCACAATGTTGCACAGTGCAGTGGCAGAGCCAGACCGGCCTGTGGTTTCCTGTTCTCTGGCCAGTTCTCTGGTGTGGCTTTGGAATTATTTCTGGAAACTTAGCCTAGAGTCTGTTTCTTGCCAAACCCTTCCCTCTACCTCCCACTTCAATGATTCTGGAAGTTATATGATACCCTGTTACAAACCTCCTCCTGCTTAAATTAGCCAGAACAGATTCTGTTCTTTGCAGCTAGACCCTTACTGATGCAGGGTATGACCTCCCTATGCAAGGATTGGGGGTGTATGTAAATAAGCGATGATTAAAAAGCAATACAGTTAGTGAATGTGTCAAAGAGATCACAAATCTAAATCTATAGCACAAATTTTAAAAAACTCGGAATTTATATAATTGTGGCTTGGTATTACAACTGTCCAGTGACAGCACCATACATAGATTTTAAAAATACTATAAGTAAATAAAAGAAACCATGTAAGATGCTTTAGGAAGTGCCTCTTTTGGTGGGAATGCAAACTGGTGCAGCCACTATGGAAAACAGTATGGAGATTTCCCAAAAAATTAAAAATGAAATACCATATGGTCCAGCTATTCCACTTCTGGGTATTTAATCAAAGAACATGAAAATTCTAATTCAAAAAGACATATACACCCCTATGTTCATTGCAGCATTATTCACAATTGCCAAAACTTGGAAGTAACCCAAGTATCCATCAACTGATGAATGGATAAATAAGATGTGATATATGAATACAATGGAATACTACTCAGCCATAAAAAATGACAAAATTGTGCCATTTGCAACAACATGGATGGACCTTGAGGGTATTATGCTAAGCAAAATAAGTCAGACAGAAAAAAAGACAAATGCCATATGATTTCACTCATATGTAGAAGATAAGCAAACAAACACATAGATAAGGAGAACAGATTGGTGGTTAACAGAGGGGAAAGGGGTGGGGGAAATGTGGAAGGGGTAAAGGGGTACATATGTATGGTGATGGATAAAAACTAGACTATTGGTGGTGAACACGATGCAATCTATACAGAAACTGAAATATAATGAGGTATACCCGAAATTTACACAATATTATAAACCAATATGACCTCCACAAAATTTAAATCAGAAAAAAAAGTGCCTCCTGGGATGACTGAGGTATTGAAAGTCTTAAGATAAGAGTTTAAATAAAATTGCTTCATAAAATGCAAGAATGGAAGAAAAGCAATATTACAGAATCAACCTTCTATTCCATATATGTGATTTAAACTTTTATGTGTAACTAAAGGAATGAATTCAATCCTATACACATTCAACTCTCTTATCGATTGCCGAGTATTTACATTTTCAAGTTGGCCACCCCTCATCCCTCCACAAAAACTCAGCCTTGTTTTTTGAGGGTCTTTTCCTTTCCAAAATGTGGGATCACTGAATATTTAGAGTTACCTGATATTCAAGTTATATGGTGTTAACATGACCTGAAACTACAAGGGGCAACCACTGAGAAATGCTGGCCTGCTGGATCAGTGCTCAGCATAATATATGGTAATTTGGTGTTCGATAAACTGTTAAAGTGACAGATAAAATTGGTGAGTCAGTGCTGCTGTCGTGGCACAGCTTCTTTTCCAGTTTTCTTTCCTGTTCCTAACGTCTGCACGGTTTCTGTCTTTCCTCCTACTCCTGACACCGATGAGTAAGATAGTTCTCTGCCTCAAGGAGCTTGTCGGTCCAGTGAGGGGTGATGTGCAGATCCAATTCACGGCGGAGAGACAGTCAACAGGCCATGACAGCAAGCAAGGGGACAGTCTACTTACGCAGAAACCGACTTCAGGAAGGAGGTGGTGTTTTGGTTGAGTTTGCTTATAGCTAGTCCTACTATCCACAGATTTTACTGGATCATTAGAGTTATTCTTCAGATAGAAATTGATAGTTCCTTCCTTGGACTTCGTAAATTACCAGTTGTCTGGAATTCCGAATAAAAAACCCTCAAGTCTCTCAAACCAGAATTTTCACCTAAGTGTGAATGAAGTGCCAGAGTAAGAGCGGCCTGCGACGCCTAGCCACATGGTCTTGGCGAACAGACCCACACCCTCCATTTCCAGAGGAGGAAGGAGCCGGCTCCCGCGTCCACCTTTCCTCCAAGGCTGAAACAGGTAGGAGGCGGGGCTCTCCGGGTCTTCGGGGCGGCGGCCGGGCGCAGTTTCCCCGCGGCCCGCTGGGTCGCACTGTGGCCCCACGAATGCGCGCCGGGCCGGGCAGGGGTGCTCGGGGCGCGGCGGCCGGCTCCGGCCCTTCAGTCCCCGGCGCTGCTGCTGCTGCCGAGTCGCGGGCCTCTGGGGACCGTGCCAGACCAAGAGTTTTTCCAAACTCCCGCAAAATTTGCACCTGACAGCGTAGCTCAGGAGTTGGACCTCGCCGGCCCGCGGGGCTGCCCTGCGCCACCCTCGGGGAAGGGCGCGAGGTCCGGCATCCCCTGCCGCGCCTCTTCTCCGGGGAGTTTGACGCCTCGACTTGCTGTCGCCTCCTCGGATGGCACAAACGGGTGGTCCCCGAGGAGAGAGCGCCAGGGGGCTCCCATCGCGGTCAGGGAAGCGGGCGGTCCCTGGGCGCGGCCACCCTCCTTCTGACTCGCTGTTTGCTGGTGGAACGTGCCACTCCAATGCCTTCGTTACATTCCTGTAATTTTCTTTATATCTGCACGACATTTTAAATTTTTTATTTTATTAAAAAAATTTGTCTCCCTTGCTTCTTCCTTCAGTGTTTGACTTTTCATGTGTGCTCATTGCTTGAATGGGATGTTCAATCTCCTTCCTCCTGACATCAGGGCTCAAAGGGCCCCGGACTCCCCCTACCTGCTTAAATATTCATTTAATCTTTATTTAAAATAATTAGATAGTTTTTAAAATGGAAAAATTATAAATATATATGTAAAAAATTCAAGCAGTACAGAATCCTCTCCCCCTTTGACATGGTCCCAAGCCGCCTTCGGAGAGGCAGCAACTGCTAACACTGTTTTTTAATTTCTTCCAGAACACAAGTATGTAGATATCTCCTTTATACACCCTCCCTACACAAAAAAATTGGGTCATCTATGCATCTCCCTCCCGGCTCAATACATCTTGGAGATGAACTCGCACCATCACATGTGGATTCCCCGCATCAGAACCCTGAATGGCTGCCCAATGTTCTCTTATGCAGCGCACCATAGTTATTCAATCGGTCCTTCCTTCAAGGATATTGAGGTTGTTTCTAGTCTTTTGGTGTTGCAAACAATTCTGCAGAGAACATCTGTGGTATGTGTCTTGGACTACCTGTGCAACTGTGCCTATAAGATAAATTCCTAGAAATGGAATTGTCTTGTTGAAGAATATTTGCGTTTTTAATTTTATAGATCTTGCCAGTTAAAGGTACTACCAAATCATGGTCTCATCGGTGACTGCTCCCCATGCCCCACCTTGTTAACTCTAGGTTTATTGAGCTTTTTAAAAATTTGCCAACGTGAAAGACTAAAAAGTAGCATGTCTTTATAATTTGCCTCTTTTAAATTTTCGGAGAGCTTTATTCTTTTTCACATGAATAAAGTGATTTGAATTCTATGAGCAGATGGTTCATGTCCTTTGCCTACTTCTATTGGAATATTGGACTTTTTCTTATGCATTGCAAATGCTTTTTATATATTAAAGGAATTGGATCTTTGGCTATCATATCTATTTAGTCTTTTGACTTTGTTTATGGTATTTACCATTCATACATTTTAATATTTATAGAGTAAAATTTATCAGTCTTTTACTTTATAGCTGCTGGGTTTTCTGTTTTGTTTAGAAAGGCCTTCCTGACTTGAATACTGCATCCAAATGCTCCCAGGTTTTATTCCAGCAGTCTCTCCAAAGAGACCCAGATAACATAAAGAGCTCACTGTGTGCTGGAACAGAAGGCAGAGAATATTGTTTTTTCTATGAGGAAAATATATGATTTGAAGTCAAGCAAGTAGTTTGTCTTTTAAAAAATAACATTTCCCAATATAGACAATATTGTATTATAAGTATGTAACGTGATAAATATCATTACAACAGCAACCATTTTACAATATATAAATATATCAAAGTAACATGCTGTACACCTTAAATTTATACAATGTTACATGTCAAATTCATCCAATAAAAAAGAAAAAAAATAAGATTTCCCCCCATGTTTACAAAGATTATGTATTTTCATTGTAGGAAATTTGGAAGCGTATAATGATATAAAGAAGAAAATAAAAGTCATCTATAATTCTGCAACTTAGAGATAAACAATGATATGTAAATATATATATGTTATATATACTTATACTGTGTATATTTTGTAACCTATTTTTGAAAATATTGCAAAATTCTATGGGAGTCTGCTTAGGGTGTTAAATATTCTTCTAAACGTGATTTAAAAAAAATTTTTTTTTTTTTTAAAGATTTTGCTTTTCCTTTTTCTCCCCAAAGCCCCCCAGTGCATAGTTGTATATTTTTAGTTGTGGGTCCTTCTAGTTGTGGCATGTGGGATGCCGCCTCAGCATGGCTTGTTGAGCAGTGCCATGTCTGTGCCCAGGATCTGAACCCACAAAACCCCGGGCACTGAAGTGGAGCACTCAAACTTAACCACTCAGCCATGGGGCTGGCCCCTAAATGTGATTTTTTTTTTTTTTTTTGGTGAGGAAGATTCACCCTGAACTAACATCCGTTGCCAATCTTCCTCTGTTTTTGCTCAAGGAAGATTAGCCCTGAGCTTACATCTGTGCCAATCTTCCTCTACTTTGTATGTGGGTTGCCTCCATAGCATGGCTGATGAGTGGAGTAGATCCGCACCCAGGATCTGAACCTGCAAACCCAAAGCCGCCAAAGAGGAGTGTGTGTAACTTTAACCACTCGGCCACAGGGCTGGCCCCCTAAACATGATTTTAAATTGTTGAATCATTTTCTATTGTATAAGTAACATAATGTGTGTTTAACCAATCCGATTTGTAGAATGTTTAGGGAGTTCTAAACTTTTCGCTGTTGTAAGTAGGTAGTGATAATATGCATGTCTCTCTGCCATGTCTTCTAATTTTCCCAATTCTGAAAGTGCACAATGCACTTCAAAGAAAGGAGGAGAAGATGGATTTGGCTTCAGGATGGAAGCTGCCTGTCCCTAACTATTTTTTTGCACATGACCAGTTAATCTCTGGTTATAATGTGCCAGGACCCTGCCAATTCTGTGCCTTCCTTTAACGTCTTTTAGAGAAGTCTTTGTGCTTTTTGCACATAAAGAAGAGGCGAGTCAACAGTCCAGTTTCTTACAGTTTTCATAGTGTAGTGCTTGCCTTTTTACTAAAAATGGAAATTTCCGTTTTTAAAAAAATATGTAAAATCTGAGGTGCGGAGTGAGAAACTGTAAGAGGTTATCATTTGTGTATTTAGAAAAGATACCAGAGACCATCCAGTCCAATCCCTTCATTTACCGATGAGGAAGTTGAGGCTCAGAAATCTTACGTGAGTCCAGGACTCACACCTCAGCTTCACGAGGCGGCACAGGATTCATACTGGACTTTTTGTTGCCCGTTATCTGAATTATACATTGTTTCGTTAATGCCAATTTTTTAGGTGGCTTGTCCTTTACCAGCTGTGGCTGCAGAATGTCTGAATAGGGCACCCTTCTGTGGAATCCTGGCTGTGCCAAATGCCTGGCTGCAGAGGAAATCTCAACTCCACATGCAAAGTTCTTATCTTCTCCTTCTAGCTCTGCCATTTGCCTTGAAAAGATTCCTTCATGAACGTCCTTTCTTGTCTACCATTTTCCTGTTGCAAAGAGATTAACCCCTTTTACACTGGGTTTTTCCTTGGTTGCCCATCAGGCTTTTATTCTCCTTCTCATTGAGAAAGCAGAACTATTGTGAACTCTCATCATAAGGGCTTTCATTTATGCCATAAAATAATGCTTTAGACAAATATTATGAAAGCTTTGGAATCTTTTACTTAATTGACTTGAAGATACGAATACTTTAAAAATTTACTTGGATTTTAGACACTTTCTACAGAAACCCAGTTGCTGAGAATCTTTTTGGACTAGAAATCAGCAAGGTTAGGCTGATAAAGCTCAGCTGGCTGGGAATTTGAGGAATTTGAGGTTGTTTTGTTCCTGCTGTCCCGCGGACCGAGACATCATCAAGACACTCTATCTCCCTTTTCCTTCCTCTAGTAGCTTTTGCAGATAGCCCTCTCCTTTGCTTTTGACATAGAATAGAGCTTTTTTTTTTTTAAAGAAAAGGTCTGGGAAATTATTTTTGCTCTGGACTTGGCTTCTGATGAATTATATGACCTTGGGGGAAATTCCATATAGAAAGTTCCTTGTACCTCCTTTTCCTGAAGAATAAATAGGATATCCTACTTAACAATGGCATTCAGAATATTAGAATATAGACTTTAATTTTGGATCTTGAGTGTGGCTGAGTGTCACAATCACAGAGTGGGTTGTTAGATCTCCAGTGAGAAAATGGCGATATTAATTAGCTAGGACCCTTTAGGTTACAAGTGGGAAAACTAACAAAATTCAGCATTAGCCACAAGGGGGAATTTGTTGATTCATACAAATTGGATGTCCGTGGAGGGGTGATTATGGCTTCAAACACGGCTGAATCCAGAAACTGAGGTGATGCCATCAGCCCTGTCCCTCACTTTCCATTTTTCAGCTCTGTTTACCTCTCCCTGGTTTTATTCAAGCCTTCATGGTCTTTCCAGCTTAAGATCCCAGGGTAAGAGAGACAACATTTCTCTTTTAGTGCCTACATGTCAAATCTTAGAGAAGATTCTGGGTGGTCCAACTTAGGGACCTGCCTATCCTTGAACAAAAAATTGTGGTGTAGAGAATGGAGTACTCTGATGGGCCAGCCAGGGTTGTGAGCCCATCTCTTTGGCAGGGGGAGAATTGGGGCACCATGGTAACACCCTGACCAGGACCCCATGGAGTCAGGTGAGAACAGTTCTACTGTTCAGACAAAGAGCCAAGGGATGCTAAACAGGCCAAGCCAACACCACAAGTGCCTTTGGATAAAGTGTGAGGGTATTAGCTATAGATTTGTTCAGTGTTTTGACATATTTATGTCTCTCTCCATAAATATAACTTGCATGTATGCTCACATTTAATTTGATTGCATTATAAAGCTTAAGCTCCATTGAAAAGAAGCAGCCCCATAGTAAGCTTGACAAAGATGCAGTATTAATACAGAAATGTGTATTAGGCTAGAGAGATCAAAGAAAGAAGATAATTTTTTTTAAACTCGTTAGCATAGAGACATTATATTTATAATAGTTTTCTTGGCCTCTTTTGTCCTATAAGTTGGAAAAGGTTTCCAAGCTATTTTTTAGATTATAAAAGTAGCACAAAAGGATATAAAATAAAAGTGAAACTCCTAGCTCTCCTACTCCCAGAAATAGAAGAGTTTCTTTTATATCATTCCAGAAACTTCCCAGGTATTTGCAAGAATACATGTATACTTTATATAAACACATGAGATGATTTTGCATGTCTGTTCTGCAACTTGCTCTCTTCACCTAGTGCCATTTCTTGGAGGTCTTCCTTTGTCAGTACAGATAGAGCTTCGTTCTCTTTAACAACTGCACAATTTCCCATAGTATGGATGTGTAACCCATGCCCTCATCAGAGGATTTGAAGGTGCTTTACAAAGCGTTACTCTTTGGTGTCTCCTGCCTGTAGGAAACCTGGTATGGCTGGAGGATGTGTGGCTCGGAGTTGGGCCAGGCGTTATCCGTTGATGGTAGATGCAGCGGAGCGTGGATGCCATCAGGGATTTCCCAGAGGGAGCAAGATTCCCCCAGGGCTGAGTTAGAGCCAGAATCTGGTCCTACTACTGCTCCACCCACTGCCCTCCCTGTGGTTAACCAGCGAGGAGGCCCATTGTTGAGTGGTTTGGCAAGCATTTGAGAAAACTCCAAGGGTGGAATGAACTCACACAAGCAGACATACTAATTTCACAGGATTCCTGGGTAGCTTCTTTTCTCCAGCCCCCTGATTGGGATCCTTAGTGTCCTTATCTGTTTGCAAATATCATGTATTCCTGAGTTACAGGTAATTAATTTATGTCTGGTTTGGAAATGCTCACATCAGATGCAATTTCCCCAAGCATCTGTCTGTTTCTTGCCGCTGAGTTACCGATGTCGTCCTAAAAGGCAGGCTGGGTTGGAGGGACAGCGAGCAGGACAGGTTGAAGGTAGATGAGCAAAGCCATCCTCAATTCAGCTGTCTAATTAAGGAAAGGTCCTTGTTCCTCCTCCTCTGGAACGCCTGCCTCGCGATATTCCTCCTCCACCCCCTTCCTGCATCACCCCCTCCTGCTTCCACGTCAAATGAAAAGCTTCCTTTTATTAAAAATGCCCCGGCTCCTAGAGTCTCCTAGCCAGAGGAATGGCTACAGAGTTGTGACGACCTAGAATTACAATTTAAGACCAGAAGGTGTCTCGTCCCTCTTATTTTTCTCAGACACCTCTCTGCCTTTCACTGCCCTCTGATATGGCTTTGCCTATTGAAATTCTTATCGTTCTAGACTCACCAGAGTCTGATGCCACCAGGAGGGGGTCTCTAGTCATCCCTTTGGGAAGGGGTTCCTCACCTCTGCCGCGGGCACCAGATGCCCGTTGTCTCCCTCCCTGGACCCCTGGACGTTCTTGGAGCCTTGTCTCGGAGGTGCTGGGACAGGAAGCTTTGTCTCTTCCATTCCAGACTGTCCCATTTCCCCTCTCAAGGCTCAGAAGGCACTGGCTTCTTAGCAACTAGTATGATGTCTGGCCCAGAGTGGGTCCTCAGTATGTGTGGAAAATAGGAATCTGTCTAGTTCAGGATGCGCTGTGAGGACTTGAACTTAGTTTCACAGCTAAATCACTAGCGTCTTCTTTGGGGTCACCGTATTTGTTGCCTTTGTTGGTGTTTGAGTTCTGGTGATGCTTCAATGTTTAAAAAATACAAATTTATATTTTTAAATGGAAACTTTTCTCCCCTTCAGTTCCCCAGTAGACCTTAAAACTGTCAGATCCTCGGGGATGTGGCTGCGCAGGAACAGGTTGTATGTAAGTCTAAAGTGTTCTGTAAATTCTAAAGTCAGAGGAAAAAGAAAAAAAATAAACGTAAAAAGACCCCAGGAAATAGCATCTTGCCATGCAAGGGGTTGGGCACAATCTCCTTCTTGCCACGATATATTTTTGGACCCTGGAAACCCTCCTGAGCTTCTCTCCAACGTAAGGAAGAACCTGCAATTACAAGTACAATGCCACCGTTTTACCTCCCTAGGGTGGATGGAGCACAAACAGCTCAGAGAGGCTCGTGTGGGCGTTGTTTTGGGGTACGGGAATGTGCTCTGAAAAGAAGGTTCTATTTGTTTTATTTCTTGACACAGATGTAAATGGCGGCCCTTGAAGCCATTGTTAAGCAAACGTTTACTCCTTAGGGTTTCTGTTCCGGGACATCACCTCCTTCTCCTCCCTGGATGATGGCAGTTCTGCCTACAACATGCCACAAAAGCTGTCTTTGACTTTTTATCATTTTCTGAAGACAGTCCAGCCTCTTAATGTGGGTTTTCAAGGCCCCACAAGGCCAGCTCTGGCTCTAATATATGGTGAGGATGGTAAGTCTAGAAGCCTCAGGAGAATCCATGCCCTGTCCCTAAGTGGAAAGGAGCAGCATTTCTCCTATTTTCAAACACCTCTAGCAAAATTTCTGTGACTTCTATTTGGTCACCAATTTTTGTTTATGATAACTCTCTCCTTAACGAAGTTCAAATGGATTTTCCCTTCTTCATTTCCCCAAGGAAGCCCATCAGGTGGTTTAGGGATTTTGCTTTTATTTCTTTTTAGATCTTGTAAGTAATCACAATTTTGTCCTCATGAATAAATGTATGCTCATTGAAGAAAATGAGAAAACCACAAAAAAGTTTAAAGAAAATAAAAGTGTCCTAATTTGATCTGCAAGATAATCTTCCAGCTCTGGGAAATTTTCTTCTATCATTTCCTTGAGGGATTCCTCTCTTAGATTCTCTCTCTTCTGGATGTACCCTCCAAGAAACTTTTTGTTTCTTTTTTTTAAAGATTGGCACCTGGGCTAACAACTGTTGCCAATCTTTTTTTTTTTTTTCTGCTTTATCTCCCCAAACCCCCCCTGTACACAGTTGTATATCCTAGTTGCAGGTCCTTCTAGTTGTGGGATGTGGGACCCTGCCTCAATGTGGCCTGACGAGTGGTGCCATGTCTGCGCCCAGGATCTGAACCCTGGGCCGCCGCAGCAGAGCGTGCAAACTTAACCACTCGGCCACGGGGCCGGCCCCATCTTTTTGTTTCTTTATCCTGCTATTCTTTCTGGGAGAATTTCTCTACCCCACCTGTCAGCTGTCTGTCTTCTGCTGTGTCCTCTCTGCCATTCAGCCCATCTACTGAATTTTAAAGACTATTTTGTTTTTTTCTTTTAAAGGCTATCTCTTATTTTAGTTGTAATTGGTGTCTCTCTGTCACAGTAAGGGCTTTCTTCAGATGTTTGGTGGTTTGTGCTTGTGTGTTCATTTCTGAATTGATGGTGTGTCTGAGGATGTGCTGTCCACCGGTGGTAGGGCAGGAGCAGGATGTGGGGCTGGGCAGGATGAGTCAGTGAGTCTTCTGGCCAAGATGCTTCCACTCCTCCTGGGTGAGGCCAACTACCAGAAGCATTGCCTTACTTCTCAGGCCCAAAATATGCCTCTTGGGCTTGCTGCTCCTATAAGCTTGGGGTGTGTGTGTGTGTCTGTGTGTAGGGGACCACCTGCCTGGCTACTTATACTGTGATGGCCCAACCAGTTCTGATGGTGGCCCAGAACCCCCTCATCCACACAGGCTCCCACTATCTTCTCCCTCTAATTTAGGGCCCCTTGGAGCCATCCCCACCACTGTCCTCTCCTGTGTATGTTTTAGGTTCGTTAATCTGATTCCATCTGTCTTGTGTCTTTCAAGGATGGCTCATTATTCCCGGCCACAGAGGCTATCCTCCTTTGCTTACCTTCGTTGTTTCTGATTTATTTATTTGAATCAGTTTTCTGTCATTTCTAATGATTTGGAGTAGGGAGAGTAGGCTGGAGCGCATCAGCCTTCTTTAGCCAATCTTCCCCGGGTGATTTTTTTTCAAATTCATTTGGGGTTTTCTCACGGACTAAGAATTCAGAATTGATAATCAGAGGAGGAAAAAGCTTAATATTTGCCTCCTAATATCTTAATAGATGTTAGGATTTTAAAACCTAAATACAGAGAAAGCATGGTTTTGGACCATCCACTTGACTAAAACCCAAATTTTCTTTATCCATAGTCAGGAGAAATTTCCCACAGAAGCTACTCTCTTGATTCCTGGCAATCTTGCTGCTGGAGAACTTTGGTGGCTTAACCTGAGACAGCACCTCCTTGTCTGGGGGCACTGTTTTAAAGCTTTACAACTTTAGGGAGAGGTCTGGGTGGGGTCACGTTCCAGCTGCACCCCATAACATTTCCCACAGACTGGCTGTGTTGATCGCTGGTGCTGTCTGCGGTTCGCTGTTCTGGCCAATGAAGGCAGAAGAATTGCTTGCGTTGGAAAAGCGTTGACTCACCCAGTAGCCTCTGGCTGTGGTTTACTCACATGCGTTTATAGACCTCTGGGGCTGGCATTTCTGTGAATTCTTTCACGCTCATTCCTGTTCCTCGGGCTCACCCCTTCACAAGTGCTTGCTTGCCCTGCATGCCTAAAGTGACAGAAGGACATCAACTCCACACGATAACTTGTCAGTGACTTTTTTCCTAGGATTTTCCTGTATTGGTGTGTTATGATATCCATGTTTGTGCAGCATAATAATAAAGATACTTTGTACTTTTCTGGAACCTTTCCCCTGAGGAAATTTCAAACATCTAAAGACAGTAGTTTTGTAACCCTCATAATTTTTCAGTCTGAGGTAAATGTTCCTTTGTTAATTTTTAAGGCAATGACTATGACTTTGAAAATAGCACAGCCAGCTTTTAATTTTACCATGAAACAAAAGAACTCTGTATCCTAGGTCTGGATAGAAATGTGGCATTTCACACTTATTAGGGGTTTAGATATATATGCAGGCATCTTTTACTTAATGGTATTTCAGTAAACTTGACTACAGGTTATTTTTTGCAAAACTCATTCTACTTCCTCAAGACTGAATATAAAGTTAGAGATTTATTTCTCCATGGCGAAAAATTCTAATAGAAAATGTTCAAATTTTGTGAGGCAGGACTAAGGAGAGAGTTTAGTTCTCTGGTGTCTAGAACCGTCTTTCTCCACCACGTCTGCACACTAGAGTCACTTGGGAAGATTGTTTAGAACACCAGTGCTTGAAATCTGTAGAGACTGGAAGCAGCCCAGTGGTGCCTGGGGCTGGTGTGAGAACAGGCACTGACTGTGGATTGGCACTGGGGAGCTCTTTAGGGTGAAGGCAAGGTTCTACACTGTACTGTAGTGGTGGTTGTACGACCATATATATTTACTGAAAAATCATTGAACTTGCAATGGGTGAGTTTTATGGTAAGGAAATTACGCCTCAATAAAGCTCATAAAAAAAGCCTGTCTGGGTATCACTTCGGACCGCTTAAATCAGAACCTCTGGAGGTGGGAGGACTCTGGCACGGGCATTTTTAAAAAACTCCCCAAGTGATTTTAATGTGCAGCCAGGACGAAGAACCACTGGCCTCAACCTTGTTTGTCTTGGTAGGACCATCCTACCCCTGGGCCAAGAACCTTCCAAACAAATATTACTTTGTAATGAGATTTGGCTTCTTTGCCTATCCCTTAAAGTAATAAAGGCTCATAAGACTTACATGTAAAGATGGATGATGCATCTGGACTACAGTGAAGCAGTTTGAATTTAGGTGGCAGTGCTGTGTTGGAAATATAGGCTGCATGAGTTGTTGCTATTTTGGGGAGAAACCCCAGCCTTTGCATGTCTGGTGATTCTCTATATGACTAGTCAGGGCTGGGACGAGGGTAAAGCAAGTGTCACTCATCTGGGGTGCGAAATTTAAAGGGGTGCCCAAAACTCAGTAATCGAGATAAATACTGTTTTAGTGCAATGAAAAAATAAAACTTAATGCAAAAAAAATCCATGATCAACAAAATATCAATCTTTTAAATAAAGACAGGATTCTCCTAGTCTCCTTGATGAGGCTTGGCTGTCTGTCCCCTCTTCCTGAGAGTCGGGACCACAACTAGCTGGTTCCACAGGAAGGAGGGCCTGATGACTGTCTGGGCTTGAGGGAGGAGGGCTCACAGCCAGTCTTGTACCTGCTGCTGTACCCGCTGGGTGCACAGATGTCTTGTCTTTCCTCTTGTTGGGTGAGAAGGAACCCAGCTGTCTGGGGACGTGTGGGCTCCTGAATGTGCACTGAACCCTCTCTGGAGTGGTGGGAAGTAACTCCTAACTCTTCCCTTTTCTCTCCTGGGGCACAGGAGAGTGGGCGTGGCCTTGAAGTTTGCCCTTGCTGTTATCCATATTCTGTAGGTCTATGATCCTCTGCTGGATTTCCAAATCCCGAGCTAGAGAACGAGTCTCTAATCTGATTAATTCATGGTCTCGTCCAGGGATGGATCTAAGTTTTGCAGAGTCTGGAGTTTATACCATTTATTTTTCTTCTTTTCCTCAAAGCCCCCCAGTACATAGCTGTATACTCTAGTTGTAGGTCCTTCTGGCTGTACTATGTGGGACGCCACCTCAGCATGGCCTGATGAGAGGTGTCAGGTCCACCAAGCCCAGGATCCAAACCAGCGAAACCCTGGGCTGCCGAAGCGGAGCACATGAACTTAACCACTGGGCCACCGGGCCGGCCCAAGCTTATCCCACTTTGAGGGGCCTTCTTTAAGAAAAAAGAGTACAAATTTATAAATACAAAATTAAATCTAGGGCTTTGGAAGAGGCCCCTTGCAAGTGAAGGGCAATGAATCTTCATTAGATTCATGGTAAAATTGTCTCCAGTCTCACCTTAATATTTTATTTTCCTTATACCTCTGCAGGATTTCTTTGTGCAGTTTATTAACTCATAATACTCATAGACCTTAGGAGTGTCTCAAGTCTTAGGTTCTAATTTCATACTTTCAAAAGCCACAGAATTCTTTCCTTTATGAGGTAATTAAATGATTAAGAGAATTAGTTCTAGCATCGAATTGGCTGATTTTGTATCCTGGCTCTGTCAAAGTAGTTGTATGACTTGGGCAAATGCATTTGTCTTTTTGCCTCCATGTGTTCCTCTAGTCTTACCTCGTACGGTTTTGTTGGGGCAGGACTGAAAGAGATAGTGCATGTGTGGGGCTTAGGACGGTGCCCGAGACGTAGAAGGCACTCAATAATGTTGTGTAGTGAATCAGCCAGGATTCTTGGTTCTAAGCAACAGAAACCTGCTTGGGCTACCCTGATTGGAAAAACAATTTATCGAAACAATGTTGGATAGTTCACAGAATTGACAGGAAGTTTGGAAAAGCAGATGCTGACAACAGGCAGGAATGAAGGGAGGCCAGGCAGCAGAAATAATCTGATCAGCACATTCTGTTCCTGCTGCCAGAACCAGATACCACGGCTGGATTCTGCCACTGCTGCAACCCTAATCTAACCATCCACTTTTGCTGGATTCTCTTACTTAAGATTCAAAATCCCTGGCGAGCCCATCTAATCAGCTGAGTGCAGGGTTAGGGAGAGGGGTGTCTGTCCAGTTTAGCTTCTGCAGTAGAAGCTGGGGCCTGTTGCAATGGAGGATTCTACCCAAATAGAAAGAGGATTTGGATGTTTGGGAGAAAACTCCCAAACTAGCCCTATTGTTTCCGTTATGATTACTTTTGGTGTACTTAATGTCTAATAGAACTGAGCTGCAGTATGATGTCCTGCCAGTAGGTGACACTCTTTAACATTTGAGTATGTACCTTAACCTCTAACTTCAACCGCTCACAAGTAGTCTGCTATATATAGAATACAGTGGGCTTTTTCCACTGAAACCAGACTGTGATAGTCAATTCTCAGGTCATAGAAAATAGTTTCAGTTCTCAAATGAAAGCTTGCCTTCTGTAAGTTTATATTAATTCTTTGGCGCTTGTTGCTATTTATCTGACGATAAATATGAATATCTAATACATCAAACTTAATTGGAAAATACAGAATCAGCTTATTAGGCTTAGTTTACTAATTTGTTTCATGATGTTGTTTTCCGGATTGTAATATTATATTGTTTCTATGTAAAATACCATTATTTTCTGCTGGAAGTGTTTTCTTAGAGCATGACAGAATTAGATGGGTCAATAAAACATGACATTCCCCAAAGGCCAGGCAGGGCTAGGTACTCCATCTTTTATTTTTTATTTTGTTTTATTTTTTAGATTGGCTGACATCTGTTGCCAATCTTTTTTTTTTTCTTCTTCTTCTTCTCCCCAGTGTCCCCCAGTGCATAGTTGTATATTCTAGTTGTGGGTCTCTCTGGTTGTACTGTGTGAGACACTGCCTCAGCATGGCTTGACCAGGGGTGCCATGTCTGTGCCAAGGATCCAAACCAGTGAAACCCTGGGCCAACAAGGTGGGGTGAGCAAACTTAACCACTCGGCCATGGGGCCGGCTCGTCCCTCTTTTATTTATCAGTGCCTACTCAGCACAGTTCTTTTTAAAAAAATTTTTATTGAGTTCATAATAGTTTACATCAATGTGAGATTTCAGTTGTACATTATTTCTTGACTGTCACCATGTAGTTCTCCCCTTCACTGCCTGTGCCCAGCCCCCACCCGCCTCCCCCTGGTAACCACTGAACTGTTTTCTCTGTCCATGTACTTGTTTATATTCCACATATGAGTGAAATCATCTGGTGTTTGTCTTTCTCAGACTGGCTTATTTCGCTTAGCATAATTTCCTCTAGGTCCTTCCATGTTATTGCAAATGGGATGAATTTGTCTTTTTTTCTGGCTGAGTAGTATTCCACTGTATATATATATATACACCACATCTTCTTTATCCAATCATTGGTCCATGGGCACTTGGGTTGCTTCCATGTCTTGGCTATTGTGAATAGTGCTGCAATGAACATAGGGGTGCATATGTTACTTTGGATTGTTGATTTCAAGTTGTTTGGGTAGATACCCAGTAGTGGGATAACTGGGTCATATGGTAGTTCTATTTTCAGTTTTTTGAGGAATCTCCATCCTGTTTTCCATAGTGGTTGCACCAGTTTGCATTCCCACCAGCAGTCTATGAGGGTTCCCTTCTTTCTACACCCTCTCCAACATTTGTTATTTTTAATCTTAGTGATTACAGTCATTTTAACAGGCATAAGGTGATATCTTAGTGTAATTTTGATTTGCATTTCCCTGATGATTAGTGATGTTGAACATCTTTTCATGCGTTTATTGGCCATCTGCATATCTTCTTTGGAAAAATGTCTGTTCATCTCCTCTGCCCATATTTTGATTGGGTTGTTTGTTTTTTTATTGTTCAGTTGTGTGAGTTCCTTTATATATTGTGGAGATTAACCCCTTGACAGATATATGATTTGCAAATATTTTCTCCCACTTGGTGTGTTTTCTCTTTGTTTTGATTCTAGTTTCTTTTGCTTTGCAGAAGCTCTTTAGTCTGATGAATTCCCACTTGTTTATTTTTTCTTTTGTTTCCCTTGTCTGAGAGGACATGGTATTTGAAAAGATCCTTTTTAGTTCAATGTCAAAGAGGATACTACCGATATTACCTTCCAGGAGTTTTATAGTTTCAGGACATATCTTCAAGTCTTTGATCCATTTTGAGTTTATTTTTGTGTAAGGTGTGAGATAGTGGACTACCTTCATTCTTTTGCATGGGGCTGTCCAGTTTTCCCAACACCATTTATTGAAGAGACCATCTTTCCTCCATTGTGTGTTCTCAGTACCTTTATCAAAGATTAGCTGTCTGTAGATGTGTGGTTTTATTTCTGGGCTTTCAGTTCTGTTCCATTGATGTGTCAGCACAGTTCTTGACACAGGTAGTTCTTAAATAAATGTAGGAAGGAAGGAATGAGCATCACAGATCGTAGGGGCAATACCACCTGGATGCATTTGAGAATCACTGCCACAGATTGAAAAGTCCCTAACCTTGAAGTTTGACTTGAGTCCTAGTTTATGGGTGTAGTTTCTCTCCATTCATTTGATACTTTTTTATATGTGCAACAAAAATACACTGATTACTTTCCATAAAGCAGCACTGTGCCAGGTGCAGCTGTGAGGATTGGCCAGCAGAGTTTCTTGCCCTCAAGGATTTCATGTTTGAGTTTAGGGCCAGACACACAAAGACAACTATAAAACAATGAGGTCAGCCCAATGATAGAAATATGCACAGAGGGCAATTCAGAAGAAGTACACCTTGCCCAGCCTGGGAGGGTCAGGGATGGTTTCCTGGAGGATAGGAGTCTAAATTGAATCTTAAAGTTCTTCTACTTCAACTTATACGTAAAATCAATCAATGTACATTAACTGATCTTATAGGTTAGAAATTCTAGACATCACTATGAAGTGAAGGACCTAGCACAGTCCTAGAACATGGTAGGTGCTCAATAATAAATAGTTGTGGGTTAGTTCATTGGTTTGGGAATACTTGTGCTATCCAGGCTGGTATAATCCACAGCATGCTGCTAAATATAAGATTGATTTTCTAGGATCCGTAAATTGAAACTCATGGATTTAGTTCCCACATCAGCCGGTTAGTTGCACACATAGGAAAAGCCTCTGTTTCAAGGTCATCAATTGAATCTCAAAGCCCACCAGATCCCAAGAACAGCAGCGGGAGTGTGGCAGTGGCTCACCACAGATCCATCTTCATTACCGGAAAAGCAAGGAAGTTTCCTCCTGTGGCAGATGAGTGTCAAAGGACAGTGTACTTGTCCCCGTACCTGGCAGGTTCACATCCATCTGGAAGATGTTCTTTATTTTGAAGACAGAAAATCGACCAATAGCTGCGTGAGGAAATCAGAACATTTATTAATTAGATTACGGTTAAATTTCTCTTCCCTACAATAAATACTTCCATCGATCTCCTGTAGGCCCCCAAAAGAAACCGTTTCACTTTTTCACGTGAAGGTGACTTATCAGAACGTGTTTCCAAAAGAAATCTTGGTTCAAATCCATTAGCACGTGGAAGGGTATCTGCTTTGCTGCAATGCTGTTTGAGTTTCAGAAACTTATTCACATAGGGAAACGTTTGCCTTAAATTTTTTTCTTTTGAAATAGAAATGTAGCTTTATGTTTTATAACACTTCTATCTGGTTCTCTGCTTTGCTTTAGAACCATGCTGTAGAACCTTGCTTCAGGCCACAGTTTGGTTTAGTTTAACTCATAAGTTAATAGCTGGGAGATGGGCCCAGAGGTGGCCTGGATGGGGTTAGGGCGTAGGAAAGGATGTAATGTAAGATGGGAGGCAAGGCGTACAGTTCAGCCAGGGCTGCTTTATGACTAAATCCCGTGCATTTTGTGACTGCAGTCATGGTCCTGCCCCTGTGTAATCGAGGGGTCGGCTCTCCTCTAGTTCTTCGGTTTTACATCTTACCTCTGATTTCTGAAACTTTTGGGTAGAAAACTTTTCAGCATGTGTAACAAACAGTCAAGATCCACCTGCATATATAGAATTTACTGCTGTAATTCAATTAAATTTACAACCCTATTAATCTGGTATATGTTCAATGATTAAAAAAAAAGAATAATTTGTTCTCCAATGGAGACAGTTAGCACTTCCTGTGAATGAGGATATTTTTAATAGCCAAATGAACATTTTCAATGCTGTTTTCTTACTCTGTCTAGGACTTGTAACATCCCTACTATCCATCTTTCCTCTGACACTCTGTACCTTTTAATGAAAACCATCTCACACTCATTTCCATACATCTAAATACAGAAGCCCCAGGTCTCCTACACTAAGCTGGAGCTCTCTGCTCTCTGGCCCAAATCTCACTCCCCAGAACTGGTGCGCCTTGGGACTCCTCTCTGCATTTCTAGTCCAACTTCTCAGACCTGAGAATTGAGCAGTTGCTCTGGTCCTCATACCCAACAAAATCCTGGGTTCTCCAGTGGGCCAAGAATCCTTCCATTCTTTGTTTTGTTTTGTTTTTTTAATCTGTGGCTCTGGGATGGTTCCCATTTGTTTGAGAAACAGGGCTAAAGAGCTCTTGCCTTAAATAAGTTCAAAGATTAGTGAGGGAGAGAAAAACATTGTAATTCAGGGTTAGGAGTGGCTGATGGGGAAAATCAATGCGTGATGGCGTACAATGAGGGGTGGAACCACAGACCCCGGGGAGGTCAGGGGAGTCTCCCATAGGAGGTGATGTCCCAGCCAAGTCTTGGAGAATAAATGAGAATAAGCCAGACAAAGAAGGATGGGAAAGGTATTCCAGATAAAGGGACTAGCATATGCAAAGTCAGGAGATGATGGAGAGCAAGGCAGGTTTGAGGGGTCACAGGTGGTAGAGTGGGGATGGCTGGCACAGGGTTTAAGGAGAGAATGGTCAGAGAGGAAGCTGAGGCCATGTCCTGGAGGGCCTTGTATGTCATTCTAAGGAGTCAGGAATTTGTACTATGGGAAGCCATTGAAGAATTTTAGGCAAGGGAGGGACATGGTCCAATTTGGTTTTAGAAAGATCATTTTGGACAGGCCAGAGACTAATTAGGATGAGTCAGTGTCTGAAGTAAGATAATGGCAGAAGAAACAGACGAGGAGGGATGCTGGCGATATCATGCAGATAGAATTAATAGGAAAGTGTTTCCTGTCAAGTACGGGAGATGAGGGAGAGAGAAGAGAAAGCATGATCCCCAGGTTTCTGGCTTGGGTAACAGGGTGGACTTCCAAATCTAGGAGGAGAAGAAAAGGCTCTGGGAGAAAGATGCTGAGGTCCATTCACGATACATGGACTTCAGATCCTTGTGGGACCTGCATCTGGAGATGTCCAGCAGGAAGGGGACTCTTTGAGTAGGGACCAGGGAGGAGGTCTGGGTGGGAGGAGTAGATGGGCTCACTCAGGGAGGACTCAGGGATGAAAAGGGAAGGAGTCCAAGCCTGTGGGACTCCCAACAGCCTGAAGGGGCAAGCTGGGGCCTCTCTCACAAGTGTTGGCCTGCTCTGGCCTCCCTTCTCTGGTTCATCTTGGCCTCTGACATTGCTCCTAGGGGTGAAGTTCCAGAATGTGGGAAAGGGAACTCCCCTGGTGATCCCTTAGCCTTGCTGTTCCCTTTGTCAGGGGCTCTTCACCAGATGCCCCTGTAGCTCACTCCTTCAAGCGTTGGCTCAAAAGTCGCATTTTCAATGAGGCCCAGAATAAATGGGGCTAGAAAGCCATCCAGTTATCAGGAGCCACAAGTGACTTTGCTGTTGCAGTAACTTGTGCATCACTTGGCTCTTTTAGCCCTACTTAATACATCTTTTCGGAGTATGAAGTGTTTTTGCAAATAGAGTTCTCTGAGAGGAATTTGCTGGTGAGGGAATTCTGTGAGTTCTCTCCATCTGTTTCATCGTAACTCAAGGGACAAAAGTCCAGACAGCCGTGTAATAGCTGTGTGCCAAGCTGGCAGCTGCTTGGGCCATCTGAACACCCCCTCCCTAGCCTCCCACCTCGGTAAACACGTGCGAGGGGTTGGGGGCATGAAGGTTAATGGATGAGGGCAATATGGCCTTGTAACCCTGCCCTGAAAGTAAGCTCTGGTCCATTTTTGCAGCAAAGTATTTCTACTCCAGAAAGTTCTGAAGCTCTCTGCCATCTCCCTTTCCACACCAGCAGGCAGGATTTGCATTGTTGAAGACAGGTTAGAATCCTGACTGACAGCCAGATGTGTGTCTCCACCCTGTCCCTCTCCCAGTTCCCTAACTGAGAGCTTCATGGGGGTTTGTCTTTGTAGTTTGATGTACCAGGTGACATCTTGTATGGGGATGGGTTCGCGTAAGAGGGAGAAATTGTATCTTTCACAGCATTCACTGCACAAATGCCTCCTTAAGACACAAGCACCTGGAAATATTCAGGGACCCCCTTTCATGCTTCTTTCTTTATCTAATTCTCTTTCCAGGGGCAAAACCCGCCTGCCTCATTTACAGATATCAAGGGCATCTCCGTTTGCAGTTATCTCCCCCGCTACCTTACAAAGGCAAGGATGGGCTCATCTACCATCTCTGTTCTCCAACAGACACATAGGAGAAGGATCACGGGTTATCACGCATTTTCCCTTCAGTGGAGCTCAGGAAGGCTGGCGGACCAATGCTCGACCACCGAGAGATTTGGGTTAGAGGGAGGGATAGAGTCTCAGTGAGGGTTACTAATCCTGAGGAAGCTGTGGACTTCTTTTTCCCTAGGCCTTCATAAAGAAAATATTTTCCTCTTAGTTAGGAATGTGTACTCCTGTGTAGAAGCTGGAAGAAGGCTCGGAAGACCTCCTCGTAGAGGCTGCTCCCTTGTGCCTCTTTTTGTTTTTGTTTTTTAACTTAAGGGAGCCGATGTTGAGCAAAGGCTGAGGGAGCAGAAGAGTCTATTTACAGAGCTTATATGGTGAAAAACAGAGTCAGGAAAAGAGCAGATTTTCTCTTCTGGAATGGCAGTTTTCAAGGCTATACGTTGTGAAAGAGTCTAAAGAGGGAAGTGACCTTGGTCTGATCCATATCTGACCCCTCCTTCCATGTTCATAAAAGATGGTGAGCCAGGGTCAGGGCTGAGGATGACTTTTGACTTGAGGGCTCAGTTGTCAAATATTTTGTGCAGGTTGCAGGGCGTGCCTGGCGCAGCTCTCAAAGTTTCCTGACCCTCCCAATTCCATTCTTCGCTCTCGCTAAACAGTCTCAGAGAAAACACTGGAGTATGAAAATGATAAACCAGAGGAAGGTACACACTTCTGAGTAGTGGAACATTAATAGAGGGTAGAGCTATGAGTTAATATCATCTAGAGAGGTTTGTTTAGTATTGCCAGAGTAAAATATTTTTCCTTATGAAACTTTCAAGATTATTCTAGCCCTTATCAATCCTTCTGCTAAATTTCTATTCGCCCTTGCTTAACGTTTCTAAGTTGTTGTTATATTATAAAAGTAAATGCTTGTTGTGAAAAATTAAAGCAAGAGAATAGTGAAGAAAAGCTTGTCCTTCCTTGTCTGTTCTCTCTCCTGGCGCCATGCCGTCAGATGCTATATTATCCAGTGAGCTGCTCCATCGGAAAGGCCTGGGCAGTGGTGTGGGAGGAGTTTGAAGGGGTTTGAAATCATCTGAGCCTGAGGCGGTCAGGTCAGGGGCAGGAAAGATTTGAGCTGGGCTTTAATGGGACATGATTTTGTTAGAAAGTGAATGGGGAGGGCCTTCGCAGAAAAGGGAATGTCACAAGCAAAGGCATAAGGTGGAAAAACACAGGGTTGATTTAGGCAATAATGAGTGGCTGAGAACAGACACTTTCAGAGCATCTCAAAGGCCAGGAGATAGTCCCTAGCACACAGGCAGTGATGGCTAGTTAGAAGTTTCTGAATAGGAACCTGCCTCTATGGTGCTCAGTCATTTCATGTTGTGGTGCAGAGTCTCCAAGGTTCCTTCTCTCTCTGCACTCATGTTGCTCTTTCCCTCAAGAGGTGGAGTCTCCTATCCTCTTTACAACTGGGCTGGCCTTAGTGACTTGCTTGACCTGTGTTGTAGAAATGACTTTCTGGAACTTCTAAGGCTGGGTTATAAGAAGCCTTGCAACTTTCTCCTGGGTCCCTTTGAATACTCAATGTTGGGATGCTCCCTCTTGGAACCCAGCCACTAGATGAGAATTCCGAGGCCCATGAAGAAGCCGTGTGTTTGTGCTCTGATTGACAGCCCCCGCTGAGCTCCTCCACAGTAGCAGAGCAGAAAGAAGGACAGAACCTGAATCCTGGATAATGTCGTTAAATCACTGAATCAAATCCAACTCTGACTTCCAGTTATAGGAACCTATAAGTTGCTTTCATTGTTTTTAACCAGTTTGAGTTTATTTTTTCTGTTTCTTACAACAAAATGCATTCTAAACGATACAGAGGAGTACTGGCTAAGTACTAGCTCCAATTCTCCCCCTTAACTATGGGATCAGGGGCAATGCCTCTTGACTGGCTTCCTTATTTCTACATCTCTAAGGGATGCTTTATGTGGCTGATCTTCAGGTTGGTCTAAAGTATCCCATTCCTTTTGCTCCAGATAAAAATATTTTTCTCCCCTGGACCTTGTTCCACGTACAGTGAGAAATTTCTCTCCTCGAATTATCAACTACCTTCACATTTTAGAACCACTTCCTTTCTGTTTGCTCCATGCATTAAAGCCACCCATCCTTAATTTCGCATACAATACTGTCATAACATTCTCCAAAGTCTACCTGTTCTCAATAATGCCACTCTCACTAAAAACCTCCATATACAGGAGGGATGTCCTGGTTGGAACATGCGAGTATCTAGTCAAAGGAAAGATTTTACTCAGTTTAATTCAATAAATTAGCTCTTAGATAAACATCAGTGTTGACAGAATTTGAATAGAATGAATAGTTTCCCTTGGGCCTAATTACCTATGGTTTAGCAGACTTTTGAGGTTTTGAACTTACAGCTCTGAAACAATTCCCTAGTCTGTGAAAACCAGCCCAGATGGTGCCCAATGAGACCTAGTGTCATTAAGGTGGAGCTTCCTCCTTAACTTACTAGATTTCCATCTCCAGGGATTTTGAAGGAAGTATCCAGGAATTTTCTCAATTTTGGTACATCGTAACTCAAAATGTATGTGGTTCTGAGTCTTCTGAAATAAAACAAATCTCACATCCAAGAAAAGTTGGAGTTGCTAACCCAGAATAAATATTGTCTTGGGGCCCTGAGAAGTTGGGCAATTTCCATCCTTTTTAGTCATACCTGGATGGCCAGAAAGCTTTATTTTCTCATTTTTGCTGCCATGGTGAAGGCAGGGGCGGGGTGTCAATGCTGTGGTGAGGAAGCTCTAGTTGAGAGACGGGAAACTCACAAATATAGAAAGCAAGCTTAGCCACATTTGTCCTTCCCTTCCTGCTGCAGGCGTTCTTCTGTATTCTCCCCTCGTGTTAAGGGAATCAGAATTATATCTTCCTTGGCATTTGACTCCTGTAAATACATTCCAGCCCAATCTCAGAGCATTCAGGAGCAGGAGACCTGAGTTCTGGGGCATCTTTGACTTTGCTAGCTCTTTGACCTCGAGAAAGTCACTTGAAGACATAGTTTTCATGCATGTAAAATAACCACTACCTCACAGGCCTGTGGGCTGAGACCATCATGGCTATGAAACAGCACTTTGAAAACTGAGCAGCGTTGGGTCCATGCATCCAACCTCTTTGTGTTCTCTGGATTCTGTCAAAGATGAGCATCTTTGGAGGAATGCTTGAGACTGTTAGAGGTGAATATCAGTTAATGTAAAAGTCAGATTTGGAACATTGCAAATAAACTCTTCTATAAATCATAGGCCCAGGTGGCCCTATCTTCTTCTGTTAGCGCAAGTAACTTTTGAAGGAAAGAAGGACGGGAAAGTAAATAGTAATATTTGGAGGAGGGAGAGGGAGCATAAGGGGGAGAAGCCCCAGCAGATGGTCTGCAGCTTGTCTGCACATCATGTTGGAGACTGGGCAATTATTTGGTTAATTTAACGGTTGTAGACAGGCATAAGATAATTACAAGGAGAAACATTAGCTTTGGGACATGATTTGCCTAGATTGACTGTGTAGAATGATCTAATTATCAAGCTAACTAGCAAATCTTCGTTTCACTTGAGGCTATTGAGAGTTATAGCTGATTTTATATCACTAGGAGCAGTGCTTAGAAATATATAGCATACTTCTTGTTTAGTTCTAGAGGGGATTTTTAAAAAGAGTTTTCCTTAAGGCGTTGTATTCAGAAAAACGCTACATCAAGTTTCTAGGCGCTCATTGTATTTCCAGCTAAGACGGATATTTTTGATGTTGCCCATCATTTAGTTATGGGTTATTTAACACTACCACATATTATAAACGCCCCCTGTCCCCCATTTCATTAGTGACTAGAAGATTACAGCCTACAATCATAGTCTTCATAAAAAGGAAAAAGGAAATTGGTTGGTTCTTCTCTTATTTATTCATCTTCTCTGACTTCCTAAATCTCCCAAATTACCTTCTGGGTTGTGTGCCTGCCAGGGTGGTTAGCATTCTATTGATGTGGAAGTCCATTTCCTCCTCACTGGCCTTCTGACTGGAGTGCATTGCTTTCTTTAAATTAAACCTCTTACAGCAGTCCAGCTAGGAGGTGAAGTAATAGTACTTATGGGGCTGACTCGCCTTAAACCTAGATTCACCGCGGCTGCAGGTTCTCTGATGTTAAAATGGCGGCCTATTATTCTGAGGGTCGGAGAAAGCCCAGTGGAAAGCAGCGACATGAAGTAACTCTGCAGTGTATTGTTCTCAGGGCCAAAGGGTTTCAAATCTAACAGCCCAACAAAAGACTGAAGAGAAAGTGCTTTTTGTCACCCTGCAGAATTCTTTGCCAAAACTCCCCTCTACTTGGAAAGGATGAAGAGCTTTTACAAGGTTGAAAAAAAGAGCAAGGAAATATGGCTCCATTCCCACATCAGGACCCGCTGTTTCTTGATGGGTACAGAAGGAACCTTGTGCACATTCACCCACTCATGGGGAAGAAGCGTTTACCAGCAAAAGCGTGGCATGCCTGGAAAAGACATATAGACTTCCCTTCCCTACAAACATACAATGACAGTTTGGTACTGGGGAATTTGCTCATTTTGACAGGACAATAGAGCAGTGTTCTAATTTCCATTGTATTCTTGCTTGAAATTATCCTCCTTTAATAAGAAAAGCCTTCCTAGTACAGTGAGTACTGAATCAAACAGGCATTAGAGAGACAGTAGATTTCAGATTGTGGGGACATCTGACATTTAAATTCAAATTCAGTTCATTGGAAAAATGACCAATAATATGTAATATATTTCACCTGACTCAGTCTTTTTTTTCCCCCCTAGCACAGTGGTTCTCAGACCTCACCTGCCTCAAAATCACCTGGAAGGCATGTTAAAACACAGATTGCTGAGCCCCACCCTTCACAGTTTCTGTTTTAGTAGAGCTGGGGTGGGGCCTGAGAATTTGCATTTCTAACAAGTTCTCAGGTGAGGCTGAGGCTGCAGGTTTGGGAGCCACACTTTGAGAACCACAGGGAGAGCAGGGCTGGTTAAAATGTCTCGAACTCCATCCCGACTTGTATCAAATCTGGTACAAAGCAAAAAATTGAGTTTTCAGCCAGCTGCTTTCCAGTTGGATTTAACGAGAAGACTGGTATGTGTTGGTCAAGCTGATGGACTCAGTTCGCATCTGGGTTCCGAATGTCAAAGACAATGCCAGAGAACTGAGTCTTTCACACACCCCAGGGAGGAGCCACGAAGGAAATACATACACAGGTTTTGAGGATGGTAATGACATAAATTGGCACAAACGTTTCACTATAGGCCTTTGTGTAATGGAATAAGTTTTCTTGTCCTAATTTTCCCTTCATAATTCTGAATTGTTCAGATCTATAAATTATTTATAAAGAGGGTTGGATTTGAGAATATTATATACTCTGTGCTACTCCTAGGATAAGACTTGGGATCTTTTGTTCTTAAATGCCTCTCCCCATGAACAGAAATCCTGCACCAGATCTCAAGAATTTTGTGACTTTACCTCTGGCTAAATGTAACACAGGCAGGCAGGGAATATATCACAATCCAGCCTCACACCAGTGCGAACCGCAGTAGTGTCAAATGACAAAACTAAAACAGTTTAGTAATGAGTTTGATGTCCTTTATTCAAGGGAAACCAATCCAGGGACTGGGGGCGTCCAGTGCCTCAGGAGCAGTGGAGCACTCTTCCTGAAGAATTGTGGGCAAGAGTGAGTTTTATAGGGCCTTAGAAGAGGCGCCACAGAAACAGGGCATGATTGATGAGGAGGTTACGGCTTTCCTTTTAGGGCTAGCGGGTCCTATTTTCTAGGATCAGGTAAGCGAGCTAAAGCTGAGTTGGAGGATTGAGACTGGTGTTAGATTTCCTCGACAGAGAGGCGTCTCCCATAAGCGCAGGCTGACTTAGGTTAGACTGTGATATGGGCTGGGCCACTGGAGTGGCCTCCATTTTGTGGGGCCCCATATATGAATTAACGTTATCAGTGGAATCATAGGATGATAGACATGGAAGGGAACTTAGAGGTCATCTCTTTCCATCTGCTCCTTCTTCAAATGAGCACATCCAGCCAGAGGGAGGAGAAGGTGTTCAAAGGAGGTGACTCTGGCAAACTGCACAGTCTAATGTAGCCAAGTGATGATAGGTCTGGGCAGAGGGAGAACTTCAGGATAAAGGGCCAACATGTCCTGTTGTCTTACTTGTGTTGGCACCACACTTGATGTGTGGCCATGTCTTTTCGATCTGGCATGTGGAGGCTGGAAATTCAGGCTCTGAGAAGAGGAGGACATCATTGGATCTGGCAGCTAAACCACGAAACCCCTGTCCCTCGGATTTCATCAAGTCTGTAGTCTCAACGGGAGGCCAGCCAACTTGCTGTCTGCTGTTGAGTGTGGGCGAGGAAGTGGGAGGAAAGAACTGGGTGATGAGAGAGTAGGAGGACAAAGAGAAACCGTTAGGAGTGGAAAATTTGTTGAAGGGGGTGAGGAAAAAGCGAGGGAGACGCGAGAGCCCCAATTAAAAATACAAAACTTAAAGGATCCTGCCATCTACAGCAGACCAGGGACTTTACATATGCTGTCACTTAATCCTTGCAGTCTTGTGCTGGCTCTGGGCCCATTGGCCCTCAGATATAGCCCCCTCTCTGTGCCACAGGAGAGCCAACTCGTAGGGTGTGTTTCCCAGGCTGCACTTGGATGATGTGTCCAGTGGAAGGCAATGTTAGGATTGAAAGGTGAGGGGAAGGGAGAAGCCAGAAAATTCCCCTCCCCTGCCCCCAGCGCTGCCTCGGGTGGCTGCTCTGGCAGCAGCTGCCAGACAAGTCCTCAGAGACCCAGCTTCCTCAGGTGACCCTGGACTTCCACCATTTCATCTCCTCTCTTAATCTTCTACCCCAGGGTCAGCAGTAGCTTCCTCTCTCTCAACTCCCCCTTCATCTGTGGAAATAATTCCCTGCATTAAGCTCTTTCTGTTTTAAATTCTTAAAAGTAATTTCTGTTTTACTGCTTAGATCTTGACCAATACAGAATAGAATTCTTATTCCTAGAAAATAGATGAGTAAACTGAAGCTTATATAGGTTAAGTAAGTTGTCCAAAGTCATCACAACTAACAAATGATGAAATTGATATTTAAAATGTAAGACTGCAGAGTTCACACTCTTAACACACTACTATGTGGCCTCTCAGAATGAGTTTGGAGAAATTAAGAAAAAAGAAGAAAAGAAGTATTTTCATGGATGAAACGGTGGTGATGGTGTGAAATCTTTGCTTTGACCTCAAGAAATTTGATAATCTCCGTGGTAGAATAAGTGTGTATGCCTTGTGTTCTGTAGTCCTAAATCTTGGTGAATTAATTCAACTCAGGCACCGGTGCTAGTCTTTTATTATTCCTTGTTTTCTTGGTTGCTCACAAGGGGTTACTTATTTCCACTCATCTAGCTGCAGTTTGTGAAAATGTGGCCTGAGCCTTCCTTTGGAACTCAGGTTGCTATAGAAACCTTTGACTGGAGGTGGATGGATCACGAAGGTTTATTAATGAGAATTTCCCCATTCTACCTCTGGGCTCAGTCTGTGTGAAAATCCGAGAAAGGCTCATTAGTTTTTGTATTTGTCAGGGTTCTCCAGAGAAACAGAACCAATAGGATGTGTATAGATAGAGAAAGAGATTTATTTTCAGGAATTGGCTCACATGATTATGGAGGCTAAGTCTGCAAGCTGGAGACCCAGGAGAGCGATGGTGTGGTTCCAGTCCGTACACTGGCAGGCTTAAGAAACAGAAAGAGCGAGTGTTTTCGGTTTAAATCCAAAGGCAGGAAAATAACGATGTCCTGTCCCAGGCAGGAGTTTCTCCTTACTAGGGGGAGGATTTTTGTTCTACTGGGGCCTTCAGTTGATTGGATGAGGCCTGCTTATATTAGGGAGGGCAACTTGCTTTAATCAGTCTATGTTAAATGTTAAACTCATCCAAAAACACGCTCACAGACACACCAGAACAATGCTTGACCACGTGTCTGGGCACTCAGCGGCCCAGTCAAGTTGACACATACATTAACTATCACAGTTTTTACTACGGAAGGCTAACTTTTCGGCCTAACTGTTGGGTGATCAAAGCTGTTGGCTCTCTCTCCAATCAGCCCTGCAGAATGTGATCTTAGGCATCAGAGGAGAGTGTGTCCTTGGATTGGTTGCTGTCTGGCTCCTTCCACAGAAACCTGTCTTGAATTGATGGCTATCAGAGAGTCACCTAATATTTGAAAGATAAAGGGCAGCAGTCCTCAAAGAGTGGTCCCAAGAGCAACGACATCAATATCACTTAGGGGATTGTTAGAAATTTAAATTCTTGGGCCCCGTCCCAGACCTATTGAATCAGAAACCCAAAAGTTGGGGTCCAGAAATCTGTGTTGTGACAAGTCCTCTCAGGTGATTCTGATGCATGCTCAAATTTAGAAACCAGTGGCCTAGTGTTTCGCAAACTGAAAGCCGTGAAGCCTCTATGGATTAGCAAATATATTCTTGGGGACACGAGAATTTGCTAAGAGAATAACAAATGAAACTTTTTATTTTGACAAAAATCCAAAAAAGCTAAAATAAATATATTCTAGGTAACCTAAATGATCAGTCTATGAACAAATACTGTCATAATATTTCTTTGTCCATAATTCATGTATTTGTTTTTGTGTTAGGATAGAGTAGAATTACTTTGCCACAGGTTAATGAGATGCATTTTTGCTAAGTGAAGACTGAGTGAATTGTTGTGGGAGTTTGAAGCTAGAAAAGTGATGGAGAATGGAGATGTCACATGGTACGACATGGTATGACTTAACGGACCTCTGCTCTAGCAGTCAATGCCTATTCAACGTGATTCAGTTTCCACAAACAGCATCATCTCCCACATTGATTTACTGTAGGTAATTTGAATTTTATTATTTTGTATGTGTTTAATTTGTAAGCTTGATTTGGCTTTCCAGTTGTTTGCATATATAAGCCCAAAGACCTTAAACTGAAATTTATACTTGCATATATCCAAGTAACATAATAATGAAAATAATTTATATGAGCTTTGAGGTCTATACAAATTTGTTTCTGTTTAGAGGAATTTGTGTTTTTCTATCAGTAAGGATAGACGAATTTATGCAGCAATATAAAAAAAAATCCCCTCAGTTATTTAACTCAACAGAAGTTGCAGGTGTTTTGGTAATTGAGGTCAGTCAGGGACTCAGGCTGACTGAGGCTTCATTTTGACCTTAGCTTTCTTTCAAAAAAATGTGTATTGAGATATAGTTCACACACCATCACAATATGTCATTTTAAAGAGTACGGTTCAGTGGTTTTTAGTATATTCCCATAGTTGTGCAACCATCACCACCATCTAATTCCAGAACATTTTCATCACCCCAAAAAGAAACCCTGCATCCATTAGCAGTCACTTCTCATTTTCCCCATCCATCAGCCCCTGGCAACCACTAATCTACTTTCTGTCTCTATGGATTTACCTATTTCGGACATTTCATATAAATGGAATCATACAATATATGGCCTCTTGTGTCTGGCCTCTTTCACTTTGCATAATGTTTTCAAGGTTCATCCATGTTGTAGCATGTATCAGAACTTGATTCCTTTTTATTGTTGAATAATCTTCCATTGCATGGACATGTCATGTTTTGTTTATCCATTCATCAAATGATGGATATTGGGGGGTTTCCGCCTGTTGGCTATTGTGAATAGTGCTGCTATGAACATTTGTGTGTAAGTTTTGTGTGAACGTATGTTTTTAATTCTCTTGGGTATGTACCTAGGAGTGAAATTGCTCCCTCTATATAAGATAACTCTATGTTTAACTTTTTGAGGAACTGCCAAACTGTTTGCCATAGTGGCTGCACCATTTTACGTTCCTACCAGCAGTGCACAAAGGTTCCAATTTCTCCACATCCTCAATACTTCTTATTGTCTATCTTTTTGATTCTAGCCATCCTAGTGGGTATGAAGTGGTTTTTATGTGCATTTCCCCAATGACTAATGATGCTAAGCATCTTTTCATGTGCTGATTGGCCATTTGTATATATACCATTTGGAAAAATGCCTATTCAAATCCTCTATGTTTTAATTGGGCTGTCTTTTTATTGTTGGGCTGTAAGAGTTCTTTATATATTCTGGATACTAAACCTTTATCAGATATATCACCTGCAAACACTTCCTCTCCTTCTGTAGGTTGTCTTATCACTTTCTTGATAGCATTCTTTGATGTTTTTAATTTTTATGAAGTCAAATTTATCTATTTTTTCTTTGGTTGCGTGTGCTTTAGGTGTCATGTCTAGGAAACTGTTCTTGAGCACTTTTAATGACCACGGCAGTTTAAGTCTTGTGGCAAAACGTGCCCTGGCATTAAAGCTTCCACTTGGAAGTTTGACGTATTACTGATGCTCACATTTCATTGGCCACAGAATGTCACGTGGTTTCACCTAATTTAAGGGGGCAGAGAAATACATTCTTACTATTTGTTTGAAAATGGAGAAAATAATAAATATTTGGTAAGCAGCATGAATGACTACCATAATTTAAGTCAGACTTGGAAACACCAAACTTGGGATCACCAAAAAACAACATAGGTGGTGTATGTTAGAACCAAGAGATCTGTCTTCTCTGAAGTACAGCCAGGTCTTAGGTCCTTGCCTTCTCTCAAGGGTCTGTATGAGAAAGGGTCACATGAAAAAGTTTACATCTTCAGCAAGTTTGGGCCAAACTATATTGCTTGTTAAGTTACTTGGTGGCTTTTACGTAAGGAAATGCATGGGAATTCTTTTTAGAATTTAGTAACAGGAAGACACTTATTTCTAGATAAACTTATGTGCTTCCCTTTTATTTTGGAATGGGAAATATGGTTCTATTTCTACTTTTGTTGCTAGGAAGCTCAGAGCTGAAATTAATGACAGTCTCGTATCCTTCCAGTATAGCTAACATTCTTTTTCAAATATTAAGATTTTTTTCTAAATGTTTATTTTAACTGTCTTGTGTCATGTTTTTTTCTGAACTACCTCATTTTTGCCAGGCGGTTAGGAGATAAATTATAAATAAATTATAGATTTTATTATCTTTTTCAAATATAGTATTTGGGGGAATGCAATGCTTAATTTTGAAATTTTACAGATCATTCTGCCATGTTCATGGATCAAAACTACAATAATGGGGAGCCAACCCTGATGGCCTAGTGGTTAAAGTTTAGCGCTCACCTCTTCTGCAGCCTGGGTTTGCTTCCCCGTGGCGGAACCACACCACCCATCTGTTGGTTGCCATGCTGTCGTGGCAGCTCACATAGAAGAACTAGAAAGACTTACAACTAAGATATACCACAGTGCACTGGGGCTTTGGGGAGGAAAAAAAAAACAGAAAAGGAAGATTGGCAACAGATGTTAGCTCAGGGAAAAGCTTTCCTTGCCAAAAAACCCCCCAAAAGCTACAATAATGAACTGAGACATTATTACACTCGTGCAACATGAGTAAGGATGTGAGAAAAAGAGTGAAGTCACCCTTTACTCTTAGAGTAAACACTTTGGTAATTGCACGATACTCTCAATTTATACTTATGTGGCAGGGTAATTTGCTAATTATATCACAGGCCTCAGAAAGTGTGTACTATTAGATTCAAAATTGAATTTCTGGGTATTTATTCTAAGGAAATAATTTGGGAAGTGGACAAAGGTTAATAGTAATACAATAAGTAATGCTTTATATGTATTATCTCATTTAAAATGTAGGCACCACTGTTACGCCGTTTAACAGATGAGGAACCTGAGGCTCAGAGAGGTTAAGTGACTTGTCTGAGGTCACTCACAACTAATGAGGGTAGTGTTTGGGATTCAGACCAAAGCAGTCCAACTCCAGAGTCCACAATTTTAATTATTATTCCCAGTCCAGATATGAGAGCAAAATCTGGAAACAATAAAAATATTCAACAACAGGAATTTGTTAAATGGATTAAATCATCCACTAGAATACCATCCCACTATTTAAAGTACTACTCAGCAAGAATACCATAGCTCTCCTATAGATTAGGAAATTGAGCATGTTCGAGGCCATTAAGGACAGCCCAATTGATTTATTGACAAGGGAAGCCATTTACAATATATTATTGAGTGAAAAAAACAGGAAATAAAATAGCATGCCAGGTATGATGCAAACACGTGTGTGTGTTTGTGTGTATGTATCTGTGTGTGTGGGGGGGGATTCGCACATTGAAAAGGACCTAGGGCAGCAGTTCCCAATTTTCCCTGAGTCTTAGAATCCCTGGAGGAACCTTTAAAAAATACCAATGCTGGACCAATGAAATCAGAATCTCATGGGATGTGTCCTAGGCTTCAGTATTTTTAAAAAGCTTCTGAGGTTATTCTAATGTGCTGCCAAGGTCGAGGACCATGGCTAGAGCAGAAAGTCCACCTAGGTGTCGAGAGTGGTTGTCTCTGAGCAGAATGGGAATATGCTCTTTTTTTCTTTTTCTTTCTTGTATACTTTTTTTCTATAATAAGGATATTACTTTTGTAATTAGAAAAATTATTTTTAATCAAGATCAATTTGATTCAGAACCTAGGAGATGAAATGCTTTTTTCTTTTTCTTTCTCTTACTTGTATATACCTTATAACTTACTCTTTTATTTTCTGGCATGTAAATATATTTATAGCAAAGACATACAATGTGTGTGTGTGTGCACATGTATATGTGTCTCAAGATCTGTGTGTTTGTGTGTGTTGTGTTCTTCCGTGGTAACTACAAAGGAAGTAAGAGGAAGAGTTGAGTAGACCCCCTGAGGGAGCCAAACTGTGGCGTAGACGCCTAGGGGACCAAGCCGGGTACAGCAGTCCTGGTTCTCCAGACACTTGGGGTGGTAAAGCCTTGACCAGCTCAGTTCCCCCCAGGTGCCTCTCCTGCAAGTTCCTCCATGTCTGCTAGGGTGACCCTTTGTCCCAGTTTGCCCGGGACTCTCCTGGTTTTAGCACCAAAAGTCTCGAGTTCCAGGAAACCCCTCAGTCTTGGGCAAACAGGATGATTGGTCCCCCTGTCCCTGCTCTGCTGGGCACTGTCATCCTTAGCCCCCCACTCAGTCTCTCTCTGAGCTGTGGCACTGCCACCCTCCAGGTGAGCTCTGCTCTTTATAACCACCTAACCCAACATGGGGAGGCGGAGATGAAGCAAACCACATCAGTATTTGCTCCAGGGCTAAAGTACAAATGAAACTATTCTTTTCTTTTTTCATCTCTCTTTTGTTTGGAAGGAGGAAGATACCTCTAAGTCCCATAGTACCAGGGTTTACTCTCTTTTATTTTGCTCTGGGCTATCCTTAATGGTCTCGAACATGCTCAATTTTCTAATCTATAGGAGAGCTATGGTATTCTTGCTGAGTATTATGTTTCTTTTTTCTTTCTTTGTTTTGCTGAGGAAGATTAGCCCTGAGCTAACATCTCTGCCAATCTTCCTCTTCTTTCTACGTGGGTCACTGCCACAGTGTGGCTGACGAGTGGTGTAGGTTTACGCCCATGATCTGGCCTGCGAACTCAGGCAATGAATTGGAATGCACCGAACTTAACCACTACACCACAGGGCCTGCCCCTACGTTTCTTTAATATTCCTGAATCATAAAACATTTCTCTAGGGTATACTAGAGGCCTGCGAGCCAGTCCTTCATTGTGACATACCTTAGGTAGAGTTTTGTAAAAAGCTGGCCTGAATTCTGCTAAGATAACTTCAGAAATGGAATCTATCAAAACAATCTATTTCTTCCTACCTCTCTCTCTTTCTAAATGGCTGTTTGATCTCATGATACTCTGCTAAATCTTGGCACCTGTTTCAAATTGCATATCACTCTTTTTACATGGTTTGACTGCTATAGCAAACCTTATTTGAAGTGCGCACAGTATATCAAACGCTATTGGTTACTCATAACATTGGCAGTGTAACACCATCGCACGTATATGACTCTTTTTCGTAAACTTGGTGCATCAAAACTTTACCCGTTTGTTTGCACACATGTCATCTTTGCCCATCAGTTCCCACTGAATAACGGCACACAGCTGACCTAAATGAGTTAAACCAAAGTGTCTTTGATTTATTAAAAAAAAAATGTAAGAACCAAAGCTCCATTCCCAAGCTGTAATAAAATCTAGTTTGTCAGATAGAACTGAGGATTTGAGGCCCAGGCTGTGTTAGGGATGGTAGGGTTGTATGTTGTCTTTAAAAAAATGGAGACTGGACATCATTGTTGACCAGAAGTCAGTAAAACATTTAGCCTCCTTGCGCTATAGCTGCTCACTTAGGAAAAACAGACTTCCTTAGGCAAAATTTCCCCCAGACCCCATAGCTTCTTCAGATAGCCTTGGTACATTACAAAATTGTTCCTTTTACAGGAGACTAAATTGCTAGTTTTTCTTTAACAATTGTAACATTTCCTTCAAAATGTGAATGGAAGATAACCTCCCTACTTATTGAGCTAGCATATTGGTTAAGTATAAAGCTACCCTCTCTCTCTTCCTAAAACACCTGGCTGGTTACGGACAAACAAGAATTAAAGTTGGGTAAACAGAATTTGCTTTCCATCCATCAGGTTCTGTCAGGGGGAGGACCACCCTTGCCTCTTCAACTGTGAAGACACATTTTTCCTCCCAGAAAGATGTGGAGAGTAGAGCAGCCAGTATCCTGGGCCTCTCTTTCAGGAACCCTTGGACCATTGGCCACCTTGCACATCTCTTTCCTGTGCCCTTAAGAAACACTTCTCTTCCATTTTCACTTCTTTCTGGTGAAATGCCATGGTTTTAGTACTAGTAACTCAGCAAATGTTAGCTCCCCTCCTTAGTTATGGATGTTTTTGCTCCTTTTAATTTCTAACATTATTTCCCAAAACTTTTTCCCTAATGGCAGGGATAGCTATGTTTAGAAGAAATATTGAGCACTTTCTAAATGCGTAAGATATGCTTTACTTGAACTCTCACTGGCAGAGGACTTGTCTTCCAATTATGAGACTGAGGCCACCTGACCTAACTCCCCTCTTCCTACCCACCTCAAAATCCTTGTGTTTTACCTACCCTCTCTTTCCTGCTCGCGTTGCAGAAGCAGAAGTGTCCATAGTTAATCCTTTCAGTTGTGTCTTATATCCCATCCCCTCATGCCTTTTCTGGGACCTTGCATGGTCCCCTTTGTCTTGTGTCTTTAGTCTATGTCTCTGTTCTTTCCTTCCTCCCTGAATCCTTCTCGGCCTACAAACATGTTCCAGCTTCCTCCTTCTGAAGAAGTAACCTGCTCTCGGTTGACAGCCCTTGCCTTTCTGGGATCTCAGTCTTATAACTGCAAGGAAACAAATTCTGCCAGCAACTTGAATGATCTTGGAAGAGGACCCCGAGCCCTGGATGAGAAGCTCAGCTCGGGCTGACCCCTTGTTTTCAGCCCAGTGAGATCTGAACAGAGAACCCAGCCACTCTGTACCCAGACTTCTCATCTACAGAACCCTGAAAGAATCAGTTTGCGGTAATTTGTTACACAGCAATAGAAAACTAATACCCGTCTGTCTTTAAAAAGTGTGTAACTTTCCCCAATAAATTATAACGTTCTCAGTTATAGGAAAGGCACCTGCCTCATCTTGGGTCTACCACCATGCCCGGGGGGATGCCTCATTATGGCAGAATCAATTAATGCCTGTCTAGTGAATGAAGGTTCATCTAAAAGGTGGGGATGGGGAGAGAGAAATAATCATTCTTTATAAAGTTATCCCAATCTAACAGAACAACATCGGTTTAGTATCTACTTTGTTCACGGCACTATTCTAAAACTGGGACATTCTGATTTCTTTCAGTGGCTGAAGCTTTTCAGTCAAACTTGGTTTTTCCTGGACTTCCCTGAAGGTTTCTTTCCTTGGCAAGGATTTAACAAGAAAGAGTCATGTCAGCATATGATTTTATTAGTGTTGTCCTATCGACACCCTGCCCACATGCACAGTCTCCCAGACTGTTGGAAATGGCATGGGAATAACTGATTTTATAGTTGTTTTCTCTAATCTCCAGTGTGGGTGAGATCTCTGCAGCAGGACAGAAAGCCGGTGGTGTTGGAGGCCACAGCTAAACAAGAGCTTGGCCATCCCAGTGCTCGTTGTCCTTGGACATGGTGTGGAGTGATATGGAGGGTTTGAGTCTGGTCAGAGCGCTTGGATTCAAGTCACAGCCCTGCTTCTTAGTGGGACATGCCTCTGTCTCCCTTCTTGGTCAAGGGGATGATAATGGTACTACCTCTTGGGATGGCTGAGGAGTAGACAAAATAATGCGTGTAAAGTGCTTAACACAATGCCCTGTATTGGGTAGCCGTCCAATATTAGCTATTATTATTACTACCAAATGTGAAAGATTGGTTCTTGTAAATTTTGAGAAATGTTTGCGCTTTCCTTCCTGTAGTTTATATTACAAAAACCATAGTTTTCCAAACATAAAATGACATACTCTTAATTATGCTTTTTTGAATAAGTCATCCTCCTGGATATTCTCATTATGCTCCTCTTGTCTCCATGCCCCAAGGCTCCATGCCTCAAGAATCACTGGTCCTGGACCCAGACAGGAATAGCTTAACTGCCCCAAGGTTAACCAAGGTCACTGGTCACCCTGATGTCCCCCAGGCCTGGAGCTCAGATGTGCTGAACCGAGCTGTTAGGAAACTGGAGGGGACTGCCTTTTACAGATGTGGATAGCTTGGGGGGTTTGGGCTTGTCCAGGGGAAGGCAGGTTTAGGCTGTTGGTCCTAAGTTCTTGCAAAGCCAGGTGTCACCTTTTGCGGGTATGTGGTACAGATGACTTTGATATAAGAGTCAGGTAGGAGAGGGCATACAGAATTCTGGTTTCAGGAACTTAGAGAGGCTGCTCTCTTGGTAGGTTGGGCCCTAGACTTCTCAGGGAGAATGGAAAAGCCTTTCCATAGAAGGTGATGTAGAAACATTGAATGGTTTCTCTGTAGAGCAGGGAAGAAGGGAAAGAATTCCAGAGAAGAACTGCCAGTGAGACTACTTGCTGCCCTTTCAGAATCTTGTTTTGAAATGGCATCTAGGTTTCGGCAACATGCTTGCACTTGAAAAACAAAAACTTTGGACAGAGCTGGTGTTTACGAGTGTGAACTTGCTCTGGCATCTAGTGTAATTTTTTTTGGCTATGTAACTGCCATTCTTCCCATCTGCTCCCCCAAGCAAATCTTTGCGAAGGAGGAGTTCCAGCTGGGGAGATCTTAGTCGGTTTGTTAAAAAATGTGCTGCGAGCGGAAGAGGGAAGGGGTTTCCCTGTCTCTGGCAGAGGAGACTGGTACATGGACAACCACCCAGGACCGGGAACCAAGGAGAAAGGAACTGGGTGTTTGCAATCAAAGAGATCAATGTAACATTGAGTCATTTACCGTTCTTGGGCTATTTAGGGATCAGAATTGCTTAGCTCAGGCCCCTCCTGGTGGGAAGATAACTCTGACCAAGCCCCATGGGAGGGCTCCAGGGGTGTGTACAGTAAGAATTCCCTGGATCTTAATTCAGGGTGTAGATGGCTTGGTTTCACCCAAGTCACCATCTGTGCGATAGCTTCTGACCTTTATTAGCTGTCTTGTTTTTGAAAAGAGTAATGCTATATTGGGAGCCCCTGTAGGATTGCCAGGTCAAATACAAGACCCTGGTTAAATATGAATTTCAGACAAGAAACAGATAATTTTTCAGAATAAGTATTCACAGGTATTGCGACATACACTAAAAAATTATTGTTTATTTGAAATTTGAATTTAACTGGGGTCTGATGACCTGAGCTGGAGTGAGGTAGCAAATGCCAGGAAGAGAGGAGGGTTCATTTCCTGGTGGTTTTTTGTAGTGGCTTGTGATGGCAAAGTAACACCAAGGAATTCCTTTTCCAAGAAGTTGGCTAAGTAGCGGAAAGCTGTTTGGAACCAGAAGGGAGCCTATCAACTGACTAAAAGTACCTCTGTGTTCTTTCCTTATCAGGCAATGAAAATATCCCCTTCTCAAACCAGCCTTTCCTTCTCAAAGGACCAGCTCCACCGGCTTTGACCAATGGTCTGATGGCCTGGCATAATGTTATCTATTGGTACAGTGAGCTGTTTACCCTACATTCCTAATCTGGGAAATGACTCTCATGCTTCCCACTAAGGGATGGCACCAAAATATCTTGCTGTTTTGAGGGCTGATAATACAGAGTGAAATCAGAAGTCCAGTGTGATGATAACATAATGGGAGAGATGCCAGGCTATGCGACAAGGGAAACTTCACAGTCAGAAAGACCTGTGTTCCAAGCCTGGGACTATTGCTTTCTAGCTGTCATTGGGGCTGGGGCTCAGTTTCCTCATCCCTAAAATGGGGTTGATAGTGATATTTACCTCACAGGGTTGTGGTGACGGTTAAATGAGACAGCATAGTCAAGGCTTTGAGACAGTGTGTGTTATTTGGTAAGTGCTAAATTATGGCCATATCCACAGAGTAGTTCAATCCACCTGTGCCACTCACGTTTGTCAAACCATCTTCTCACTTAAATCTGGTCTTATGTCTTAGAAACGGGATGTCTTAACATGACTCCTTTCTGACAGCAGAAAGCTGGCTGGCTGGCCTCCGAGGCTCCTTCTAGAAGGACTCTGGGGCTTTTTGGCACAATAATCAATGGCTACACTTGGGCTGATCGGCTGTAGCTCCAAGGAGGGGGTGGTTTTGGGGCTCCTCATGATTTCATGAGTTCCTCCTCTAAACTTCTCCCCATAGACCTTAAATCTAAGGAAACACGGTGTGCTTGCTCTGCAGAGCCAGCTTCAGACACGTCCCTGTTCCCCTGGTCAGGCCGCAGCCCAGGCCCCTGTGTAAAGACCTCGGGATCCACTACTGGGCCAGACGATGGAGACTGCCAGCTCAAGAGACCACGCTGAGCAGCCTCTCCCTGCAGAGAGGCCACCAGGGTTCTCAGAGCACTGATTCTGTAACAACGCAAATAAAACAAATAGAAGATGTTCTGAAGTCTCAGCATTTGGGAGAAAGATCTCTATTAATCTTATGTAGCTAGCTATGTGCCTATGGGAATGTGCTGACGTATTTATTGCAATGGAGGGAACATGGGTAGATTAAAGAGCAGCTTTAATGGGACTGATAGGCTTTTAGAAAGGTCATTAAGAGAAAGGTCCAGTGACATTTTAATGTAACTGATTACACATGAGGATGGGGGAGGCTTGTTTTCAGGGCTGGAGCATAGACTGTGGGCCACAGAGGCTGGGGCTGCCTGGGGATTGGGGCTCCAGGAGAGGGCAGAGCCAACGCCGCAGCCTCTGCTCATCGGGCTTATTCTCCTCGATCCAGCAGCTGGGGCCAGCCTTGCTGCTTGGCCTGCTGCTGCCCCCCGAGAGTCAGCTGACTGGTGGGTTGGCTGACAGGGGTGGTGTGTGCTGAATTCCCTTCCAAGGAAGCGGAGGAGATGCCAGCTACTCCATACATCACCCTCTCCACCTGCCAAGGAGGCGAGAAACTGCTGCGGAGAAAACAGCTTTTACTCATTCCTTTGTATTTGGGCTTGAATAAGAGCCAGAAGCAGTGGGATTTGGTTACCAAGTCAGTTGCAAATCATGCTAATGGGAGTGCTAGTCTGGAACATTAGGGCTGGGGAGCATGTGATTGAGTGTTGAGAGTCTTAGGGTGTTATCCTCCCTAATTTTCCACTTTGGGAGCTGTTCTGGCGCAATCACGTCATCATGGCTGGTGTGATCAGCCAGCTGTGACAGGGAGAAACAGGCCGGGGTCAGGGTGGCACACACTTTGAGGTCTTTCTGTGATGTGGTCATCGCGGGGTCAGCAGGGAACGAGCTGTTGCTCCGCTCTCTGAGTGGTGAAGATGGAGGGCAGAGACATTTTGTCTTAAGCACAAAGACAGACTGAGAGCAGTCACAAGTACCATCCCCAAATGCAATCAGATGCTGCTAGGGTGGGTTTCCTTTGGACCTCTGTTGTCTCTCAAGATGGCCAAATTAGATCTCATACTCAGAGAAAGGACCCACCATGTTCAGGGGGAATTATTTTAGTCCTGGAGACATTGGTGTTTGGCATTGTTTTTCCTCCATCCGACCTTAGTGTGTCCTCACTGTTGGCTCAGGTCTGAGTCTCATGCTATTGCTTCCAACTGTCCCTATCTTCCAGGGAGTCTGTTACGCTCTACCGCACTGCTGACATTCTCCTGCGGCAGGGAATGTGCCCTGCTAGCGGGACTTGGTTTCGTCAGTGACGTGGGGGCTTTGCTGAGCACAGAAGAGTTCCCCACAGCAGAATGGCTCATGGAGAAGAGTGCAGACGTTATCGGGATGTTGTTTCTTGGTTTACACGAGCCGTCTTCATGAAAATAGGGGCTACCACTCTTCAACTATTGTCCAAATGCCTCTCCTCTCCTATCTCCTCCCCAAACACACCTACAGCCCTCATTGGTCCCCTTCTTCTCTCCCCAGATGACTAGTAAGTTTCTGAGTTAATTATATTTGAAAGGGCCTCAGTATTTTTTTAGGCCGTGGTGGTGAGCTAGCTTCGCCCCACTGCCTGCCTTCCTGAGTCATTGCCCAGCCCAGCTGCCAGTAAGAGTCAGGAGGAGGAGGGAAGGGTGACTAATAACACGGGAGAATCTTTAGCCTGGAAAGTGATTTCCCTGCTTTCTTTACACCAGGTTATTGTGTGGAAGGAGTGTCTGTGTGTGTGTGTGTGTGTGTGTGTCTCTGTGTGTGTGTGTGTGTACGTGCTGGAGCCTTGTCTAAAAGCAAGTGCTTTCTCAGCATCACCTGGGGCCCTTGCTGTGGGAGGGCGCCCTGAGGTCATGCTCTTTTCCTTCTCGTTGTCAAACTCTCAGTCCAATGTTAGCTTTGTTGTTCTAGCCAGATGAGGAAACAGACCCTGTGGAAGTCATTTTTATTGTGTTCACTGAATGTTCTCGGGCTCACTAATCCCTCCACCTTCCTTGGGCAGATCAAGAGTGAGCATGAAGTATTTTAAATCCTTCACACAGGTCTTTTTCCTTGTTTCAAATTTCTGTTTTACCAAAACTGTAAAAATGAGCATATACTCCCTCAAAATGGAAGTCCCTCCACAAACGACTCTATTGAAAATGAAAAAAAACATTCTTCAGCAAACTCCTTGCTTCCTGGGCCCTCAGAGAGGGGCTCAGTCTGGGAGATGGAGACCCTGTATTCAGACGTTACACCTCCATCCATGCTGAAGAGAGGATCTGTGCCTTTATTTATAATGTATTTACACAGCTCGGTGGCCACTGGAGAAGTCTGGCTAATGAAACGCTGGGCCTGTATTTAGATGGGCCTGTTGGAAATCATTGTGAGTAAACAAGTGCAGAGATTTATTTTTCTTCCCCTAGAGGTCTCTCGGAGGTCCCTGAAGATAAATATTTGCACGGTGTCCAGTTTGTATCCCCAGCCTAACGCGGTGCTGGAGTAAGTGGTTTGCCTTCTTCCCCTGAGCTGTTAACACGCGCAGAGCTGCCCTCCTCCCCATGCACTGACAGTCTCCCCCCCCCCCCCCCCCCCGAGACAGCGCCTGGGCGGCCGCTCCCCAGCCCAGGACTCAAGGGCAGGTGCGGGCTTGTCTGAAGCATGCCTGCAGCGCCGAGGGGACCGACTTGAATCCCTTGCGTTTTGCCTTGCGTTCAGGAAGCCCATCTCCTCTCCGGTGAATCCGCATTACTGCCCGGGTGTTATGGAATTCAGGGGCAGTGGACATAATGCTCAAGAGTCCAGCGAAATGGAAATCTCATGAATTCTCAGTGTGCTCTCTGGGAAGCTGATATGAACTTTCTTTCAAATCATTTCCTTTTCTTTCAGACTCTTGATCATATTCCAGGGGCTGGCCCAGTGGCCAGTGGTTAAGTTTGGGTGCTCCTCTTTGGCAGCCCAGGGTTTCGCAGGTTCGGATCCTGGGTGCGGACATGGCACCGCTCATCAGACCATGCTGAGTCGGCATCCCACATAGCGCAGCCAGAAGGGCCTACAGCTGCAATATACAACTATGTACTGGCGGGGGGGCTTTGAGGAGAAGAAGAGGAAGAAGAAGAAGAAGAAGATTGGCAACAAATGTTAGCTCAGGTGCCAATCTTTAAAAAAAAAAAAAATAATATTCCCAAACCAAGAGGTGTTATGAAAGACCTGGATTAAAAAATTTTTTTTGATTGGTCTTTGTCTCCTTTCTTGGGTAAAAAAATGAAAGGAGAAGGAATTGTAGTATTTTATGCTTTTAACATACATTTTATATATTTAATGACAAATTAGGAAAGTAGGCCTAAGGTTACTCCATCAAGGACATGACTGGTCACTTTAGAGTGCATTGTCATTAGCATAAAATGGGGTTAAGAAGAGGTCTGGGACTATTCAATTTATTTTACGGCTCCATACTTGAGGATGGCAGAGGTCTTAGAAACTGGTGTCTGAATAAATTTAGGAAATATTTTCAGCTCAGACTGAAAATATTCTTTACTGTGAGGTATCATAGTACTGTAACCTAAGAAATACTATATGCGCATGCTTGTAATCTTGAAATGGGCACACAAATGCATGGACAGGTTTGAGGAAGACTGAAGTCACCTGTTGGGGACTTGGAAAAGGCTAGACAGTTTGAATTCAGCCTATTTAAATATGTCCCTCTAAGTACATATTGCCCAGCGAGCATGGCTGCTGCCTCCTGCAAGATTCAGCAGTTGATGTGTTTAAGATTGCTGTGGGAAGTTCCAGGCTGAAAGCTCTTATGAAATCCTGCCCGTCGGGTAGCTCACCATCCACCCTGTGTGAATTGTCCTGACTTGAGAAAACAGAATGCTGGAGGCCAGTGAGTTTGTTGAGAAACTGGCAGCCCAGCAGACATGCTGAGCCAGCAGGACACCAGCGGGAACTGAAGGTCTTTGTACCGGGAAGAAAACAGTGCTTTTTCCTTGAAGGAGAGGAGCCCTGGCACTTGGAAGGCCCTTGGTAGGAACTGGGTAGTGAAGCTTGGGGGAAGTGCCTGGAGATTGGCAAGTTGCTGTGTGTTATAGGGGGGAGAGGAACTTGGAGCTCTCCAGGTTGAAGCACACGGGATGTAGCGATGGGAAGTGGGCGGGGAGACTGGCTGAAAGCGTTTGTCAAGATGTGTCCCTTCTTCTTGTGCACACCCCCTCCTGGTTCTCGGTGAAATCTCTCAGGAACTACTTCATGCCAGCAGATTTATTTTGGGAACCAGTGGAAGGGCTGCATTTTGCTTTAGGCGTTGCGGGGGAACTAAAGAAGAACGGCGTGCAGATTCAGAGGGCAGGAGGACCTGAGACTCCCGGGTAATTAGCAGGAGTCTAGGGGAGGTCTTTGGACCTAGACTGTAGAATTGATAGGTTCCAGACAACTTCTCCCAGATCTTACAGAGCAGGGAGATCTGCACCTGACATCTGGGTCACATCTGTAAAATAATGCCCGCATGGATATTTGTTCTTTAAACTTGCATCCTATCAGGCTTGCCAAGCAACTCTGTCCATCGATTCTGTTTTCACGCCCCGAGGAATACGGAATGGGAAGAGAGGATCCTGGGGAGCGAGCTTTGGAAACTCGGCCCGCCGGTCCGCCAGCCCGGGGAAGGCCGAGAGCCGGCCCGGCTGCCGCGGGGACTGTGCCCCGGGCGGGGCCGCGGCGCGGGGAGGGCGGGCGGCGCTGTCAGCGGTGGGCGGCGCCCGGAGAAGCGCGCTCCGGGCCAGCTGGTGGCTCAGCGGCAGCGCCGCGAACGGTGACAGGTTCTGCAAATAACAGCTGCGGAGCAATCTTTCTGTTTGGACAACGTGGGAAGGGCCATTGTTCACAAATTGGTCTCTTCAACAACACCTGCATGCACAGATAATAATCCATTGTCGATCTCCGGCTTTCAAAGACAAAAGACAGCCGCAGAGGGAGGAGCGAGCAGTTACTGGAGACAGTAGAGCAACTTCTGAACAGAGGAGAGTGCAAACGGGGACTCCAGGTTCTGTTCCTGGATCCGCCGGGGACAATAACTCACAGTAGGGCTCTGTTTCATTGGCCGGTAGTGAGCGCCACCTCTTTCATCCTTGCAGGCCACCACCGCCGCCACCGCAATCCTCATTTCCTATGCAGTTACAAAGCGTGCTCCCTTGCAAATCAGCGATCAATACTGGTAAGGTAGCCCCAGGATGGGAAAGGTCACACGTGTGTATGTAAATCGAAATGTTTATGAGGCTCGGGTGGTTTATACTCCACGGAGATTGCAATATTAGCATGTGAAAGCTAAAATGGAACCAAGGTATATATGCAGAATCTCTTCCTGTGGCTCCAGGAGGGCCCGAGCATGACCCTCTTGATCCGTCAGTTTAAAATCGTGTGGTGGCACCAGATGCGGCCATCACCTTGCTAACGCATCCAGCACCTTCTGTTCGTACAGAGCTTTGCAGTTTAAAGTTGATCTTCTTACTTGCATTTTCTCATTTTAACTTCATAATGACAGCGTGAAGTCGGTAGTGAGGAGAAGCCCCATTTTAACAGAAAAGGACCCGAAGGGACCAAGTCCGCCGTACTACTTGGCACAACTACAGCGTACATTGGGTTATTGGATATTACTTTATTTTCTTTTTCCTTTATTGAATAGGTACTAACATGCCCAAGGTTAGTTATTAGGCACATGAGGACATAGGAGATACATTCCCTATCCTTGCTATTCTGTCCCACACCGTGCCACTAGCCTCATGTGACTATTTAAACTTTAATTAATTAAAATTAAATAGGGGCTGGCCCAATGGCGCAGCGGTTAAGTACTCACGTTCCGTTTTGGTGGCCGGGGGTTCGCCGGTTCGGATCCCGGGTCCGGAGATGGTGCTGCTTGTCAAGCCATGCTGTGGTAGGCGTCCCATATATAAAGTAGAGGAAGATGGGCACGGATGTGAGCTCAGGGCCAGTCTTCCTTAGCAAAAAGAGGAGGATCGGCAGCAGTTAGCTCAGGGCTGATCTTCCTCAAAAATAAATAAATAAATAAATAAATAAAATAAAATGTAAAATTCAGCTCCTCACTGTACCAGCCACATTTAAAGTGCCCAAAAGCCATATATGCCTAGTGGCTACTGTATTGGACAGGGCAGAAAGTTCTAGTGGACAGCATTGTGTTTAGAGGCTAACATCTAGTGAAGTTTAAGAAAATCGTCCTTCTTTTCTGTCCTATTAGCTATGTTCTTGAAGTTCAGTTGTTTCTTGGTGCATACACGCTTCTTGCTTTCTAAAAGACAGCCTGAGCAGTTTCAGTTTCTCAATAAAGAGGTAGAATGTACATGCAATAGATACATTCATTTTGATGCACGATTTAGTGAGTTGTGACTAATGTAAACAACACTACAGTCACCATCATTATTGAGACAAACTTTTTTTTTTAAAGATTGACACCTGAGCTAACAACTGTTGCCAATATTCTTTATTTTTCTTCCCCCCAGTACATAGTTGTATGTTCTAGTTGTGAGTGCCTCTGGTTGTGTTATGTGGGACGCCACCCCAGCATGGTCTGATGAGCGATGCCATATCCGCACCCAGGATCTGAACCAGCGAAACCCTGGGCCACCTAAGCGGAGCACGTGAACTTAACCGCTCGGCCATGGGGCCACCCTGAGACACAGAACTTTTATGTGTTTCCGAAGTGTTCCCTTGTACCCCTTCCCAGTCATTCCTCTGAACACTTGTTGTAGTCAAACATCCATCTACTGTCTGTCATTATGTATTAAATTTGTAGTTCCTAGAGTTTTATATAAATGGAATCATGTAATATTGACTTTTTTGTCTAGCTTCTTGAGCTCAGTTTGAGATTCATCCATGAGATTCGTCCATGTTCTTGCATGCACCGGTAGTTAGGTCCTTTTTATTGCCGAGTAGTGTTCTTGTATAGGGATAGACCACAATTTGTTTTTCCACTCACCTGTTGATGGACATTTGGGTTGTTTCCAGTTTGGGCAGTTAACGAACTTTTGCATACCCATCTTTGTGAGAACATGTTTCCATTTCCTAAAAGTGGAACTTCTAGGTCATATGGTAAGTATATGTTTAACTCTATAAGAAACTGCCAAACTGTTTCCAAAGTGACTATATCATTTTGCATTTTATTTAGCAAGGTTACAGGATACAACAAGGTCAACATGTAAAAATCAATTCTTTTTTTTTAAAGACTGATACCTGAGTTAACAACTGTTACCAATCTTCTTTTTTTTCTGCTTTTTCTCCCCAAATCCCCCCAGTACGTAGTTGTATATTTCAGTTGTGGGTCTTTCTAGTTGTGGCATGTGGGATGCCCCCTCAATGTGGCCTGATGAGCAGTGCCATGTCCGTGCCCAGGATCCGAACTGGCGATACCCTGGGCCATCAAAGCAGAGCGCGCGAACTTAACCACTCTGCCATTGGGCCGGCCCCTAAAAATCAATTCTATTTCTATATGATAGCTATGAATAATTGGAACTAGAAATTTAAAAAGCACCATTTATAACAGCATAAAATATGAAATATTTAGGGTTTAAGTTAGCAAAATATGTGCATGAGGTGAACATAGAAAACTACAAAATACTGCTGAAGGAAATTTAAATAGATGTAAATAAGTGGAGAGATATATACTGTGCTCATGCATTGGAAACTTGATCTTATTAAGATGTTATTTCTCCTCATATTTCTTTTTTGGTAGAAACTGACAAACTGACAATAAAAATCTTAAGGATCTAAAATAGTCAAAACGATATTGAGAAGAAGAGCAAACTTTGAAGATTTACATGACTCAGTTTCAAGGCTTAAAGATACAATAATCAAGATGGCATGGCTCTGGTATAAAGAGAGTCTAGGTAGAAGATACTGGAAAAAGAACTGCAGCAGGAGAAGATTTAGGGAAACATTTATAGGAGAAGGTAAAAATAGTAGCTTTGGGCTTATAAAGAGGAATTTGTGGGGAGAACAGAAAAATCTAATGTAGATTTTTATTAATTTGTTTGCTGTCTCGTATGTGATGTAATTCTTCCTCGGTGACAGCCTTAAATCTTCAGTGAAGTTCTTAAGCTCAGAGGACGGTTGGTTTAAGTAAAAGTTTTGTAAAAAGCCACAGAGGGTAGAACCAAGATGGCAGACTCAGATAAAGGAGAGGACTTGGGGGGCAGGGAATCTCAAGAAGACTTAGTAAGTAAGATGCTGAAGTAAGTAGAATATAGTCAGTAAACGTCTGAAGTAAGATGAGGCATTTCAAAAAAGTGTGCGGAAGGCTTTTGGATGTTCCAAGCTGTGGAAGTAGGGTTCAGTCAGCCGGATTCTCTGCATCCAGGTAAAGACTTTTCTTTTGCGAAGGAGAATTTCTGAATACAGTACTGGCATACTGTACAACTCCAGAGGGCACTGTTTTCATGTTCTCTGAATTCTCAGTGAAAGCTGGTCCCAAGAGTTTTGTGACCCAACTCGACAGCCCTCATTGATTGAGTCTGAAAACCAGCATTTTTAAAAAGGCTATGGGAATGTGAAGTTTGCGGTATAATCTCCAAAATTATATATTATCTCTTTTGTGTTCCTCAGCTGTGCCCCTAAAATATGTTATTTTCCAAACTTCTTAGATAAAGACCCATTAGGAGGCACAGGCAAGGGACAGAGTAAAGCCACATTATCAAATGAGACTCCCAAAAGGGATTCTTTTTTTTTTTTTTTTTTTTACCCCTTCTCTGATTTGGAGAGTCAGA